>NW_010103014.1:31290-94232 GCF_000699245.1 Pterocles gutturalis | reverse complement strand
CGTTAGCTGGCAACAGGCTGAGCCTTTGGTCATCGAGTGGGGGGGGGCAGTATCATTGTGTGTCACTCATTCTTCCCCCTCCGCTGGAATCGCTGGCCCAGAGCGGGCTGGGCCTTTGTTTATTGGGTGGGGGAGGCAGTGTCACTGTGTATCACTCATTTGTATATTTGTAGATAGTATTGTTTTTAATATTATTGTAGTTTAGTTATTAAATTGTCCTTATCTCAACCCACGAGTCCTCTTTACCATTTAACCCTTTTATTCTCTCCCCTATCATTGGATGGGGGTGGGAATTGTGTGAGCGGATGTGTGTGGCTTGGCCCCGAGCCAAGGGCTAACCCACCACAACTCTGTACTCAGAAGCCCAAGGAACTGATTTCCTCGGTACTTTTTGTGTAACAGCACAGTAAATTCCTGTGACACTGTTCCACAGGTTGGGTGCTATATTTCTTATGATCTAAGTGTATCTCTTTTAGATGAATAGAATTGCAAGAATATTCAAATTGATTCAGAAAAAAATGAGACTTTTAACCGTAATTTGGTGTTGTGACTCCATAACTTAAGGCCATCCATCAAAGCCATTAAAAAAAGTTTGGTGGTTGTCTCACTTGTTCATACCATTCTGCAAGCACAGAAGCTGAACAGCATCCAGAGTGCAGATGTACACACTAAAGGAGAGCCTTCGCCCCCCATCATGAACAAAATCACTCATGAGTCGGGGACTTGTGCTTAAGTTTTTTGCTGATTTATGTTAACTTGTAATGTCTGATTCCAGTATCAAGAAATAAGATGAACAGTTAAATTAACACTTAGAGAAAACAACTGAGTCTCCCGTCAGACACTTCTCCTTCCCCCTTCCTGGTCTGCACATTACATGCAGTCCCTTCATTGAGGTGTCAGGCAGCACAGAGGTGTGGGGTCAGTGCGGTGGTGTTCATTTCTTTTTGCCCCTCCTTGTTTGCTACTCAGCTGCTGTGGTGTGGCTTTCTCCAATAGCCACAGTCCCTTTGAGGAGCTCTGCCTGCTTTGATGTGGGTTCCTCCACAGGTTGCAGTCTCTTTCAGGGGTTGTACCTGCTCCGGCATGTGTTCCTCCGTGGGCTTTAGTCCTTTTCAAGGGTCTTACCTGCTCCAGCCTGTGTTTGTCCATGAGAAGTGGGTTTAATCCCTCTGAGAGATGTTCCTACTCCCGTATTGTCCTTTGTGGGTCTGCCCCTGCTTGGGCATCTGCTCTTGTTTCTCTTTTCTCTCCACTGTCTCTGCTTCCCCTAGAGGTTACTGCCCTTTCTTAAATATGTTTTTGCAGAGGCACCATATGTTCCTCTGATTTGTCTAGTTTTGGTAGGTGGTGGATTCGTTTTGTCCGTTGCTGAAGTGGCTGTGATTGGTGCAGGGCAGTCACTGTTGTCCTCTTCCACAGGTCACCCCAGCAGGTTCCACCCCACCCCTGTCGGTTATGGCCAATAAACCCCATGCCCCGTAGCACTTGTATTCTTTGTGGCTTTGTTAGCTGAGTTTCAACCAGCCTGGGAAAAGGTGGTGTTTCCAGTCTAACGTGGGGGCCGCAGAGCTATTTAGAGTGGTAAGACGTATGAGTTTTAATTCTGCAGCCTGTGGGGACAGATGAGCATGGGAGGCTAATAAGTGAGGAAACTTTACTTCCAGTAGCTAAGTTTTAAAAATGAAAGAATTAATTCAGTTTTGGGGATGGTCATATGAAGTTGGTACTTGGTAGGATTCTGTGAACATATGTAGTGACTGGCTTTTTGGGGAGGTCTTGCATTGCTTTCTGTAGTTTCATGATATCAAACCTGATGTAATCAGATGAGTAGCCACTTGCTGAGTTCTGGAGACAACTGAATATGAGCACAACATACCCTAAACATACTTAGTAAACTATTATGTTGAAAGACCAGTGAATTTACAAACAGCATTGCAGGGAGAGGATGAAGAGTGGAGGGCGCATCACATTCTTAATTTGTGCACCAAAAATCCACTAAATGCTCCTTTGGATCTACCACCTATAGGATTTCTAATTATTTTCCTATTCTGCATATATTACATTTAATGTTATTCTCAAAGAAGCAGACTTGCATGTAAAACCAGAAGTATATTAGCAATTTTTTAAGTATCAGAAAGCAGCATGTGTTCCTACCTTACGGAAGTAATTTAATAGATTCAGTGGGAGTGGACATAGTACCTGCAAGCTTAAATCTTGTGTTGAAATCTTTCAAGTCTGGTATCAGAATTTAATCTTTGTGTATATGGCTGTGATTTTATGTCACTTCTGAACTATATTTATATATCATGGATAAAAAGGTATTGATCAGACTGATTATTCGTGTAGTATGTGTTAGCAGATTAAAGGGAAATATGTTAGATTCTGGTAAGTTGCACCTCATTCTCCTTGAAGAGAGACAATCAAAACTATGCTTAAGGCAGAGATTCAGTATGAAATCAGAAAACCTTCAGTGGGAAGATCTAAAAACATAACCACCAAATAAGAAAAAATTAAGAAACAGTTATTTGTCTGGCTATCTTCTGGACTTAAACTGGTTGAGGTATTCAAAACTGAGTTAGTATGCCTTAGTGATGCCAGATAGTATAGTGCATTGTAGAAACTGGAAAGAAATAGATTAAGGGTGGGGAAAAAAGAAATCTGTCCTACATGATAATTCTGTGCTGTGAAGTGCTGAACCAGTGTCATCTGATCTTTACAGAGGAATAAATCAGGGTGAGTGTCACATTCTGTGTGACATAAACCAGACCATCACCTGACGTTGATTAAAACACTTGAAAGTAAAATTAACAAGGTAGTTGTGAATAGGAGAGAATACTCTTCAAGGTTTTCTTAGATTACTGTGAAGGAAAAATAACCTATCACAAATGTTTCTAAGTGCCTTCCACAATCCCACTGGTAAACTTGTGAATTACTTTGTCCAAATCTACACACAAGCCGTGACTAAGATTATAATTTAAAATGTCCCCTAAGTAATACTGAATCACTCTACATCATCCAGCTATTAGAGAAAGTGGTTGGTATTCTTGGGTGATAATTTATCATCTTGCTCCACTTGCCGTAGAATTTATTCAAGTCAGCAAGGTGAGGCAGAATTTAATCATAACCAACCATCTGATCTAGCTACATGTGGCACAAGTGCTTTAAGTCAGTTTTTTTATTTCCATATGAAGTAGTGGAGGCAATGCATGCTTTCAAATGAGAGAAGTGATTTGAAAGTTGGGTAGTGTATTCTCTCCTTTCTCTGTGCTAACACTGTGTAACTGAGGATATGAAAAAGATCCTGACACTTCTCAGAATGGGGTATTAGAAGGTAACCGCTGATATTTTCAGATAGTGCTTGTTATTTGTAATGTTATGCAGGATTCTTACACACATGGTATTTGAGATATCTGGTCTAGGATCAGTAATTGGTTACACTTTTGGCATCCTAACAGACATTGTGAGATTTATGTGACTACCTTTTATCTCCTAGACAAGGCTCTGAAAATATTAATGTCTTTTTAAATACAGTGTAGTGGTTCTGTGATTACGTGCTTGCAGGAACTTGGAACAGGTTTTTAAAAAACAGAAAACTGGACACACTTTCATCAAGAATCAAATCAAAATAATGAAAAATTATAAACAGAGTATATTCCTTTGATTCTAGCACTACTGCCTCAGACATCTCATCAGACTTAATTTATAAAGTAACCCTCAAGAATTAAATAGAACTAATTTGTTGCTCAGATGATTCAATGTGTTGCATATTCACTCCTGTCGAGTTCTGTGTATGCATTTTTCAGAAAGCAGTAAAAGAGTCTGCATTCACTGAAGGAATTATTTATTTTCATCAAATACAGGTTCTTAAGCCATGCAGTGTTCTATTTAATGAACTATACTTGGCGCATTTGGTTTTATAGCATACTTTTGTTTCACTGGGGAATGACTTCCACGGGCAATGGAGATATGAAATCAACCTGTCTTGCTAATGCTTATAAATGCTTTTTCTCCCCTATGCAAGTAGGACAGAAATTGTATTTCTAGTGTGATCAAAAACGAAATCCTGGTGGAAGTTTTGGCTTTTTACCTTGTTTTTACTGGATAACTAGAAGCACAAATATGCTTCTCTGTCATTCTTTTTAATAGAAAAAAAGCTGAAAACTTTTAAAGAAAACATTCTTGAAAATATTAAGACTCTCCAAGCATCTTGTCATCAGCAAAAATCCCCATCTCATTTATCACTGAGGGTTAGTAGTGTTGACTGAACACACTCTTGCTGTTTGCTCATGTTCATTGTGCATTCTTCTGCGTTATTTGTGTGACAGCTGCATCCTACAAGTAGATACAATCTTTTCATTTCCCTGAGCTGTTCTTTGTAGCCCTCATTGTAGGATGTCACGTTATCAAAGGCACGTTAGAAAAAAACACCTTCCCCTCTCTGATTATAGCAACCTCTTAGATTTTTGCAAACAATCTTTAGAGCATCCCCACGAAGTGAGGTGGTGCTGTAATCGCTGCTCACACGTGAGGAAATAAGGCACAGATTATAATAATAAGTAATTTTTGGCTGAAGAGTTTGAGAATGTCTGGGGCTGGACATTTTTATTCAGTACTATCTTACTGTGTTTCCATATCAACAGCAGTTATAGCTATTTGGATTTATTAAATAATGAAGCGGACCTCAAGTTGTCACACTGTGTGTTGTAAAGATGCAGAAAGGCATCTAGATGGAGCGTGCTGGGTGCCCAGTGTTGTCTCTCAAGACCATAGAGGAGTAAAGCTCTACAAAAGAGCAGTCAGTTCATCTGGCTACTCTGACCATCTGATTTAGAAACCTGCCTTAAATACCTGCAGCTAGTGGAGAAGAATCTGTATCTTTGTGATTACCTTTAAAGAGGAGTCTTGATCAACATCATACAGGGGTTACACAGTATTGTTAGAGATGGCAAACAGTTCTCCAGATCTGGAGAGAAGAAACCACCCCGAACTATAGGATCTGCTTGTCTTCTGAAGTCTTCTGTCTGATTCATTACACACTTCTAACTTTTGTGACAGCAGAAATAAGGAGAGCCATATGGCTGATTCTGTATCACTGACATTCTCAGGTTAGTCTGTCCTTTATGTAATTTAATGGAGAAGAGAGTACATGATCATGTAATTACGCATTGCATCTTTACACATAAATGATGAATTAACATTACTTAAGCAGGGTTTGTTTTCTCATTTCCTGATTTTTGAATGTTGGACTTGAAAAGTTAGCATCCTTTTTGTGTTTTAACATTCTAAATGTCCAGGTTTGAAAATCTGGATATGTTGAATGTAGATTCTTCTTTCCTTTACCTTGATGGATCACCTGTGGTGTTTGAGGTTTTTTTACAGCAGGTTTGTCTATCAGGCTTTTCTTAGCATGAGCAGAATGTCATGCCTGTATAGATTTTCCCCTAGAAGACGGTGGAGAGCTAAACTGACAACAGGGTGGTGTTTACAGTGACTTCACTCAGGTGCTTACCTGTTGTAGCCAAGTCAGGAGAATCTCCCTAATTTAGATAGCGTTGCTGGAGAATGATAGACCATCCCAGAGAGATGAGTAAAGAATGCAAACCTTCTAGAACGATAGAGCTGACTTTATGAAGTGCTCTCCAGTCATCATAATCCCATCTGCACCCCTTTCTTGGGGCCTGTAATACATTCCTTTTTTTTCCTTAATGTAGTACTCTTCATCAATGTTCGTGTCTATGCCTTTTATCCTGTTCTCTGCAGGTCTTTTGCAAGTTGTTATCTTATATTCTATCCTTCTGTGATTCTATTCATACTCTCTTCCCACCGCCACTTCACATTCTCTTCCTTTCTGTCTCTGTTCTTTCCGTCCTGTGTATTTATTTTGTTCACATTCCTCATTCTTCTGAGTTCTTATTTGAAGTGCTTATCTATCCTCTTTCATGATGTCTAAAGGGGCAGTACGAAGTCCTCCTCAGTTTGAGGAAAGTGCTGGTGACTCCCAAGAAACAGGAGGAGTGCTTGCAAAATAGTCTGCTCTATCTGTGTTTATCTAGCATAGAGCTTGCTTATTTCTGTGAAGGTGGTGACTGCTGTGTGCCATGAGATCACATGAGTTTTGAGGCAGTGCACATGGGATGGAGCTACTCAGATCTTAATCTCTGGACCAGGCTTGGTCTAGGTGAGGAGGAATTTTTCAAAGATGTATACACAAGCCATCTGGAGGAAGTGGCTAAAGAAGCGTCCATGGTGGTAGAACATAACTGCTTACTAGATAGCTCCATTCCAAAACATTAAGGTCCTGGGATTTGTTCAGAGAAAGACTAGAGCTTTGGAAAAAAACAATAAATCAAAACTCACAACCATAGTTTGCCTGCAGAACACAATACTTCACTGATGAGTCCTGGTGAAATAGTACTACCATGTTTTAGTTCTAGTGTATGTTGTTGCACTGCTAATTTTTTCATCCAGGTAACAGTTTCTGTTGTGTGCTGCACACTGGCCAAGTTGACAATGAGAAGAGCTAGGCTAGTGTTTGTGTGGCTAGGCTAATAGCTGGCTTTCATACTTGGCATAAACAGCACCTTAAAACGTACCATCTGCCATTGCATTATTTAGTGGTAATAAATGGTCCAACACAGATGTCTTTCCAAGGTGGTATTTGTTGACTTTTTATTAACTTTTATGAATCTTTTGGCTGTTATTTGTCATAGAAGCATCTCTAGCCTGTTTTGAGATTTGTTTGAAATCTCTCTGTTGATTGGATCAAAACTCAAATGCGTTCTCTCTCTCTTGAACTGGGCTGTTTCTCACGTTATTTCAACATCTTCCTGCTTTCATGAAGAAAAATCATAGATTTTAAGATCTGGGATAAAAATAGAATAGTTTCATGTAGCATTGGCCTGAGAACAAAACAAAATGCCATTTGCTACTGTGCATTGCACCTACGTGGATGCAGTTCTGGTCTCCTAGCCTCAGAAAGGTTATAGTAGTATTAAGTAACAGATGGAACAGATTCTGCACACAGAAAGATTAAAATAAAATTCTTCAGCTTGAAAAGGAGGAGTTGTAGGATGGTTTTGATAATATTAAGAACAATCAGGAGAGGAAGAGAAAGCATGAAATTGTCATGCTCTTGTGTAAGTCCATAGTGATCTTGCATCCTCGGGAAGGAGCAACTTCTGTGTGAAGAGAGTTTAAGCAAAAACTGATTCAGGTTAGAAAATAAATGACTGGAGAAATAATCAAGGACATAAAATAATGAATGTAATGGAGAAGGTGAATAAGGAATTATTATTTGCTATTATTTCTTATAGCACAAGAAAAAGGGGATATCCAGTGAAATGATCAAGCAGTAGCTCTAAGACAAATGAAGGGAAGTACTTCATGATGTGCATAATTAAATTGCCGGATTCATTGCTACAGAGTGTTGTGGAGGCTTACAGTCTGAATGGGTTCAAAAGCAATTAGACAAGTTCATGATGGATACTTCCATCTAGGGCTATTAAGCACAATGATGGGAATTGGGAATCCCTAAACCACAATTTATGGGAAGAAAAAAGGTTGCTGGAACATTGGGCAGAGGGAAGGAAGCATTGCTCTATGAAATAGGATGGCATATTTTCCTAAGCATCCAGTGTTTGCTACTACTAAGGATGGAAGTGGTAGGGAAGGAGTGACGGCTCCCTCCTATTTGCATCTTCCCATCAGTTTTTTATATGCATTGATGAGACCCCCCCTGAGCCTGCTCTTCTCCAGAGCTGAACAGTTCCAGCTCTCTCAGCTTCTCACAGGAAAGGTGCTCCAGTCCTTCCGTCTTCTTAGTGGCCCTTTACTGGGCTCTTTCCAGTACTGGACCCAGTACTGCAGGTGTGGCTGTACAAATGCTGAGTGGGTGGAGTTCGTATTGTGTTTTGAGGGCTCAGATTGCAACAGAGTGCAGAGTGGGTTAAGCAGACAGCTTTCAAAGTACACCTGGCCAAGTCTGGGTAAGAGTTAAGGATCATTTCAGCAAAGCAGAGTTAGGGGTGGGTTTTTTTGGGTTTTTTGGGTTTTTTTTGTCTTTGGTGTCTCTGGCTTAGGCTGTAGGAGAATGGATGTTTGTACATTGCTGTTTGAGTGTTAGGTGCTGTCTGAAACTCTTATACAATCTGAATTTCACTTGATATTCTGAAACTGTCATTTCAGGAGCATCTGTATAGTCACTGAAAATCTACAGTATAGGCAAAAGTCCTTTATTTTGTTTTACATACAGTTAACAATAGAATGAGACAGCAAAACAAAAACAAAATTTTCATATAGAAGATGAAACTGGGTTCTAAGTGCTTTTCGTTCCAAAAGAAGAATTTGAGAAATCTAGACAGCGCTGGTTTTCCTCCCATAAAAGAAACATGAGCATTTTTCCCATGTACAGTGTGATCATGTGAGCTACTTTTGTGCTGCTGCAATGGATGATTCATAGCTCTGGATTAATGTACACTTTGCCACCTTCATATAAAAAAGATACTGTGGAAGGAGGAGCATTTGGACTCAGTGTGTTTGAGAAATTAATTGCATACTTGTAATTGTTTTTAGTTTTTGAAATATCTAAAAGAATTTTTGACAATGTTGCAAAAGTCTATCACTTGTATAATACTTTTTATTGTCGAGGAAGGCTCGTGGACTTTTTTCTCCTGTAGGTTCATGTGTTTTTTCATCTTTCATCAAGTGATGAAAGATGCTTAATATTTCTGTGAAAAAGAAAAAAAAAAAGCTATGATTCACATTTGAGAACTTTGAAGCCATCAGAAGTTGGAGGCTAAAATAATCTACTAGAGAGACAATGTGTATGTTACTTTTACATTACATTTTTTACAGCTTTTAGGGTTTATTATACAGTGAGAACCAAAAAACTAAACTGCAGTATGAAATTGTAAACAGAAAAATAACTCCGTCATAGTAACTACTTAACACTTGACTGTGGTTTTACAATAATGCATAGTATATAGTGTCCTGACTAATGCTATTTTTGTAACCTCTCAAAATTTGTAAATGGAATGTAAAGATACTGCAGAACTAACCTGATAAGTTCAACAAGTTCTGTGATTTCCATAAAGCCTGGATTTTCTGTCTTTAAAAGTTTCACAAGTTACTGTAAATATAAATGCTGTTCAAACAAAGAAGCGTAATTAGCTTTTTTCTTGTATAGGAAAAATTGAAAATTAATTGGTGGCACCCATGGCATACTTTTTCTCCTTTCCTGCAAGCTCCCCTTGTTAGGAAGACTGTATGATTCTCTCTGACAGGAGTTTTGAGGCTGGTCATGCTGTGGATGTCCTATCCTTTTTGATTAATGCCTGCAGAATGATAAACTGTTGGTACAGAATCAAGTCATAGCAAATATATGTGTAACTCTTCGCATAACAACTCTGAACTTAGTATGCAATAAACACTTAGGATTGTGTGCCAAGCGAACAACTAGAATAAGGCAGGAGAAAAACCTCAGTGTATCAAAAAATACTTCCACTGTTACTTGTCTTGTACCAATATTTTTCTGTAGGTTTCTTGCTTCAAGAAAAAAAGTGTCTTCTGAGCATTTGTAAAACCATGTTCTAACTGAATAATATTTTATGAGGTGTGATTGTCATTACCTTTTACAATATAAGAACTAAGAGTTATTAAATGTCGGCAGGTGACAAGTTCAACATAAACATATAGTTTTTCACATGAATTACTGAAATGATGAAACTTTTTACCAGAGGATGCTTCTGTATGCTAAAAGTCTTCATGTGTTGAAAAAGACAGGCTGATGGAAGAAAAATCTGCTGAGGGTTATTAAACAGAAAGTTACCTTCTCTGGCTCAGGAAATCCCTGAGTTGAAATATCCACTGAAATTTGAAGGGCATGCTGAGGAAAAAGCACTCCAAGTTTGGTCTATTTTTGTCGTCTCTTTTAGATCTGTATTACTGGACACTGTCAGAAACAGCATAGCAGGTTTAAAACCTTTGGTGTTACAGACCATCTTCCTTTGATTGAGGATTGCTAGCTGTGTTAGATTCCAGAAGGGAAAGGGCTAGCCAGCATTATGGTTGCTAATTATTTATTTACTTGGATTTTTTGCGTCAATTTACTGATTTATTTTTCCATGTCAAAAAGTTGCACATGGAACATTCCTAGTGTAGAGTCCTTGGTTCTGCCTCACATACTTGCTTCAAAAGATTCATCACTGCTATTTCGGTTTCCTTTTATTTCAGATACAGAGCTTAATAAAGTGGGAACAGCAAAGTTTCACCTTGTTCTAAGGATGTTTCTGATTTGTTCTTTACTACCTTTATCCATTTCTCTATGATGTTCGGGTCTGCTGGGTTACTCTAAAAATATTCCCCTTTCTTGAATGCAAGTAGTTCATGAACCCTCCTCCACGGGGCTCAGTAGCATCTTCCTATATTGAGTAAAGGGTTCTCTTTCATCCCTAGTTATCCTGCAAAGCTTGCAATAAGAGTTGCCTCTTCCTTCATGCAGCCATTGTTTTTTGATCATAACCTAATTTTAAGTTGATTCTGTTCTTCTCTTTGAACAGCTAAGAGCTCAATCCAGGCAAGACTGATAGATGTGAAGTGAGGTCTGGGAGAAATTGTGTTAGAATCTAATTGTATTGTCCTAACCTTTGCCAGATTTCCATCAAGCCCTAAATCCGTAAGCACTTCTAGCTAATGTAGCACCAGTTAAATTCCCTCAGTGCCTGAAAGTCTGCTTGTGTACACTTTTAGCAGTGCCAGCAGTCTTAACAGAGAGGTCTGTACATCATACACAGATTTTAATATCTTTTACTGTCCTCCTATCTGAAGAACCTTTGAAGTGGGTACAGATCACCCTTTATACAAGTGACCAAATGAATGACATGGTACGTTCACCATGACTTCCTGAGAAGCAGAGACACTTCTGTAAGTGTCTCAACACACTAGTTTCATTCACAGGTATAGTGCTTAGGGTTTGTAAAACGAGAGGGAGCAGTTGCACATTCCCATTTCCTGGTCCAAACCTGTTCATACCTTTCTCTGGTAAGGTAGCCACTGGATGATAAATAAGGCAGAGCAGTTCAGGAGCCAGAACCCCTTCACTTCTCAGAGAGTGCCTTATCTCCTACCAAGTGCTGTTTCCTGATCTTACTCCTCTGTTTTTTAAGTCTTGCATAACGTTCTGTCTTGGGAGCAGTAGGCACCTTGTTCTCTCCTACTGTGCTTGTGCATGTCTTGAGTGTTTCTGTGGGCTGTGTGTATATGTTTTGGAGGAAGGATGGTGTTGGTCCTCTGTTGACCGTCTTTGCAGTACAGGGTGGAGGATGTCCCATCTCTCTGCATCTGCATTAACATGCACATGGTGAGCTCCAAGTGGGCTCTATCTGTTCTTTCCCCAAGTTTCTAATCCTGTATTTACTTATAAAGGAAATATTAAAACAAGAAGAGAACTCAAGTTCCAAAATAATAGTTCTTGAGATCTATGACTGTGATCCTGAAATTACAGCAGTGTACATTCTTAGCCTAAAAAATTCAATATAGATGGCTCTGTTCCCCACAGTAAGAAGAACTGTTGCATTGCTTTAATTAACTTAAATTAATTCCTAGACAAATCATAGTATTAAATGATCATTAGGCCTGGTATTAACCATAAATACTGGTTTAAGTTTATTTACTCTTTGCTAGGGACCTACCCTGCAGCTGATTGAATATTGATGTGGAACAATAGTCCCATGAAATGGTTTCTGAACTTGGAGGAACTTTGTCTTCTGATCTCTAGCTGACGTTTCCTTTGCATTGTTTATCTTCTCTGATAAATGGAAAACATCTCAATGACACAGGCCTTATGATGTTCAATCTCCTTTTTTAAAGAACATTTCCATAGTTTACCCTTTCTGTCTTACAGCTGCAATAACTTTTAAAGCACCATCTAACTTGAGCAATCGTTTTTTGCCCCTGTCCTTCTTATAAAGTTGATAATGCTCTTTGAAGGAGCTGCAGGACTTCAGGAACCACACATTATTCAAATGCTTGGTGAGAAGAAGCAGGTCTGCAGAGCACTGAAGTATTAATGAATAAAAAGGCAAAATTACAGTGCCTCATTTCTTCCAAGCTGCTGTGCTTTATTACTCATCCTGAGAAATCCCATCTGTGTACCCTTCCAGGTTCTGAGATACACAACAGGAATGCATTGGTTTTATAGGTAAATTAGTCTTAAACCATATTTTCTTTAATTTACCTAATGGTATGAAAATAGCTTCTCAACAAGGAACACACATGCCAAAACTAATTTGCCAGTTACTGTATTTGAAAGTAAACAATTTAGTTGTGTGAGTTGTTAAACAATCAATAGTCTTTGCCAAGAGAGGTGGTAGCTCTAATAAGCAGCTTATGTGGACAAAATAATTTGATTCAAGCATTTGTTATAGTTGTTTTTGAGTACTGTACTGTAAGCTGAACATCATTTTACCTTATTTCTATTTCTATTCTACCGTAATGCTTATTTCTAATAAAATGACTTGTAACTCCAAATTCTGCCAAATGTAGAGATGATTTATAGAACAGTTCATGTTTCATATGGATAAATGATCTAAAACCAAAAAAATGAAAAAAGGAAAAAAAGCCTAGGATAAGGCTGTTCAACTCAATAAATTATCTTTTAGAAATTCAAGGTAAGCTTTTTGGTTCTCATTTTGGTTGGTAACCATTTCTCTATCTTATTGAAATTTAAATTTCAGAAGGTTTTTCTTTTTGAAACCTTACGAATTCTGGGCAGGGAAAACTGATTCCCACCTCAGCATAAATACAGAGAGAGTGAGGAGGTAAAAAATAAGACCAGCACACAAAATGTTCTACAAACCTTAGATCTCAGGAGGGAGGTCTGTGATGGGACCACGGTACCAAGAGGTACGTTATGAGGGTGTGTCACAGCTACTACTGTAATGAAGTTATAGAATATGCTTTTGGAGCGCGTTGAGACTGGATCTCTCAAGTCAAAACATGGCAGTAGTTATTAGGCAGATGGATAAGCAGTGTTACCTCTGTGGATTAGAGTAAATTTCCTATAGTTCTGCAATGTAGCTAGGATTTTGTAGATATTGAGGTTATTAGAAAACTAAAAACTCAGACTAATTTGACTTTATGTAACTTCTTTAATATGCCCAGTGTTCTTCAGGATGATGTCTGTTTAAGCCAAGGTAAACATGAAAGGCATTTTTCTTTGAACCAGCAAATAAAATTAAGTGCAATGAAGACTTTTATATACACTGAAGAGTCTGCTTGAGAGATACATTATTCACACCCACCAGGCAAGGTGCAAACTGTATCTCTGAGAACCTGTCTTAGGCTCTCATTTCTATGTACTGTGGTGGGCAGTTTAAGGGAATTGCTTCTTAATTACAGGGTTGTCCTTGATAACAGTGAGAAAAAATTGGTTTGGACAGTATTGATTCCAAGCACTTCTGTTCCTCTTTGGGAATATTCCCAGCCAGCAAAACATTCACTGATGGTCAGATAAAACAGCTTAAGTTCACCCCATGGTTAATTTAATCAATAGGAGCCTATTTACATGTCAGAATGTTGGCCATGTTAATTTAACCCTAGAAATATCATCATCATGTACCCCTGAGGTAGAATAGAGAACAAGTTTTGGTTAAATAAGTCTAAGTTATTTTTTAAAAGAATATAGTTTTTTTCATTATATTAATTTTGGCAAATTTTAGCCATCTTTCCTTAGCTACATATAATGATTCTCTCTTTGTAAATATTTGGTTTGAAACACATTATCGTTTTTAGCAAGAGCTATGTGTCATTCCTCCTGTGTTGCAAGGAGACCTGGAAACAGCCATTGTGGGTTAACACTGGGTTTGGAAGGGCTTTGATGCAAAATTTCACCTTCAGACTATTTACCAATGTTACTCACAGATTCTGTGAGATAAGAGTAATAGTGTAACTTCTTAGAGAGAAGTTGGGATAAAGTGAGATCAATTGCTTTGCCCAGGGCTACCGTTCAACTCAGTCGTATGTCCAAAAGTATAGTTTCACAATGGATAGGACTGAAGTGCTTTGCCTAGGTAGTCTTATCAGCCTAATTATAAAGGGTCATTTGTGTGAAATATTTTCTCATAGTCTGAAGTGAGTGATTAAAATTCAGAATAAACAATAATGCAGGGACGTGAAAAAAAAACACAAAACAACATAACATGCCAAATAAAAATGGATAAAGATTGAAAGGAATAAAAATTCACATAAAAATACATCTGATGTTCAAGCTGCAAGGTCCAATTTTGGCTTTCAGGCTTCTTTGTTTGCTCCTGTAATTTTCTCAGTTGTGAACTTTTTTACTTGCTATAGTAACAACACAGCATAGAAAGCGAAACATTTTGAGATTGCATTTTGGAGACCTGAAATTCCCTAATCATATTACTATACTTTTATGTATGCTGTGGCAGCAATTCCGTTAGTAAAATAAACAGGGACTAGAGTGGGAGTTGGTGAAATGAATGCAGAATATAGGCAGAAGCAGGTAAGACAAGACTGCAGCACGACCCATAGGTTAAGACTGCTTGAGCGAGGGTCTTTTAGCACCTGAGAAATCCCTTAGAGGTGAGAAAACCTGTGAACTGATAATAATTTTAATTATAAGCATAAAAATAACCATAATCTTAAAATTTTCTTCTGAGAAAAAAGAACATGGAAGTAAAAGGTCTGTGGCTAGATGGGGGATATTGAGAGGACACGTGATTGTGTTTTCCGGCTTTGGAGCATAAGTAAAACTTGTTCCCAGCAGTATGGCTGTAGTGACCAGTGGAGCTCCTTGGACAGGTGACATGGATCACTGTCACGAATCAAATGAAGGTTGATTTGGCTGCAGTGCAGCTCACATCACATGTGTCAAGATGCAGTACAGGTCAGCATTTATGAGGCTTCCTTCATAAGTGTTTCCAGCATCTGATGTGATGAGGGAGGGTATACAGAAAGCAACAGGATAAGTCGCTGTTATAGGCTTGTGCCTATAAAAGAGAATGGTAGACTGAAATTGTTTTTTTAAAAAAGGAAGGAAAAATACTTTCTGTTATGGTGGTCTTCCACATCGTTTTTGTAACCAAATACAGCCTTTGTAGAGCAACTGCTCCTGAGGTTTGTAAATTATTTTGAAATCCCTACAACCAAATACATCTTGCGTACCAGTAAGTTTTTAAATAAATTATAATTGAGTGGTGTCGTATTGTGCTTGTCTTTCATTTTTTGACCATTTAATTTCACATTACGCATGAAATGAAAATGAACCAATTTATTTCCACGTATGATCCATTTGAGCTTTTTTGTAAAAAAAACTATGGAAATCAGATTAATACTCCTTCTTGGCTCTGACCTGCAAATTCAGTGTTACATCCAAGTTACGTCACTTGTGGTGTGTCCAGTGGCATCACACTTAGTAAGAACAAAACCTTGTAATTACAGAAAAGTGATATAATTTAAATAATATGATAATAAATTAGCTTTTTCTGGACAAAGGACTTGCTTCTTCGGTTATAAGATGCATAAATTAGATAAAAATACTGTATTTAAAGTGTTCTTAATATATAAGTTTGTCGTGGAGTTTGGCATTCCAAACATAAATGAGCATTAACGAGAAATTTGGGTATTGGCACTGCGTGCTTTAAACTCTTCATTAAATGTATTTACATTTATTTTCTGTTGGTCTTAGCTCTTTTTTCCCCTTATAATTCTGCTTTTTTGAAAAAATTATGCTATGCTTCTTCTTAGAATACTCATGTACTCACAGTGTCATCTGTAATTGATTGGAGCTTTCAACCTGGTAGTGAATACAGTGGTAATCTACAATCTCTAGTGATATTTTCAGGTACTGTGTGTTCTAGTCAAAAATGTCCTAATTTCAGGATCCCAGGTATTGTTCAAGCATATAATATTCTGCTCTTGGAGAAGCACAGGTCTGAAAACCTAGCTATTTCATTTTTGTCTAACATTAAGCTGCTGTTCATGCTAACATTTTTGTGCAGCAGGGAGTGCAGAACAGTCCTCCATTTCTTGCTCTGTAAATGTCCAAAGTTTAGTTACAGCTACTTTGACAAGTTCTCTGCTGTGGCTTCTGATGCTGTCATATGTAAAAGTCAAGCCACAATTTCACATTTTTTCTATGTAACTTCTAATAAGCAGGTGTTAGGATTCACATTTAGACAGTTGCCTTTTTAGTTAAAATGTTATTTTCAATTTTTCTCTCCATCCTATTTTTCTGTGTCCTTTAAGAGGAAAAAAGAAATTCTGGATGACAGAGAAGCAGCAGCTCTTTCTATTATCTCTGAAAAATAAAACCCAAAGCAATACAGCGAAGAAAGGAAGTAGTATTTTTCTCAGAAAATTGTTTACATAAAATACTGTAGTCAGAAATTGATAAGGAATAACTGTTTTTTTAGCATCTGGAGAGCATCAGAATATGGTCTTCTATTCCCTTACGTGTTTTGTAATGCAGAGTCCCTTTAAAGTAGCCTTGCCAATGTACCTTAAATATATTTTAGAATTATTTTACCATGAAATTAGTTTTTCTCCATCATTGGCTTAGTTGAATCCTTCTTTTTGATCTATGCTGGGACATTAGAAGTGAAGTCATGGCTGCACTTACTATTTTAGTAGGTTTCTATCAAAATGTGTTCTGCAGTAGTCCATACCCATTGAGAGCAGAGGTTATTAGTGTAGCCTGGCTGCTGTGTATGTAACCTGCTTCTCCAGCTCTCACCATGAGTCTTACTTAATTCCCACACTCTATACTTCTGCCACCAGGTATTTACATATTTATTAACTGGAGGAAGAGTAGAAAAGAGAATTTCAATCTCAAGAAGAAGTGCAGAACAGCAGAAGGCTCTTCAAGAAGTCCTCCTGCTCTGCTAGTTATTGCTCAGCCCGACTTAAGCTCCGGTCTCAGGAGTTTCCTGCCTTAGTAAACAACTTGCGAAATATTGCCTGCCTTTTAATCTTGTACATTAGAGCATGGAGACAGGTTTGTTGTTTTGTCTTTTTTTTAAGAAGGTTAAATGAAGCACTTAAAGGAAATAGGTAGGTCTGGGTAGAAAATTTTGGCTTACTAATAGTTCTGTATCACTGTCCCATTAATGGCTTTTATCCTTTTCACTTGCAGGTAGTTAATTTTCTTATCTTTATTACTACTTTGTTTTAAAGTATTACCTGATAATAGCTGTAGAGAAGATTGTTTATTGTTTTTTATTTACACAGCCTGTTTAAGGACTTCTATATTAAAATAAAAATGCACTTTATTACTTTTATGAGGAAATTAAAGTTACATTGGAGCAGTTGAATCTTACGTTAAGGGAAATTATTTTTCCTAGATCTTCATGGTACTTACTTGCCGTTTTACCTCTTGATGTTCTGTGGTACTTTTAGGTGGAATGGGGTTTTGTCTTTCTTATTTATTTATTTTTAAGCAATGTTTCATGTCTATGACAAGGAAAAAGTTCTGGAAATCAGTAGAAGATGCATTGTCTGGATTTCAGAGGGTTGAGCACCTTATTGCAATTTTTGTAACTAGTCTTCCTCTGAAGTGAAATCCCACAAGTGACTTTCCTTCTAAAGTAAGAGTGTACAAGTTTGAGGCTTCCCTAATGTGGGTTTTGTGAGAACCAGGAACTTGCAGCATAAGAAGAATATGGATAATTTCTTAAAGGTAGTCTATGGCAGAATCTGATCCACACGTCTGGGATCTTCATCTCTCTTATATTGTTGCATATGCCCAGCATTGTCTGTGTGAGTATAATCACTGAACTTTGATGAGGGCCAGGTTTTCCATGAGTAGTATTTTAAGAACAGAAGAAGAAACCTTTTTTAATGCTGTTTTATCTGTTGCAGTAGGTAGCATCTGGGCAGCACATACAGAAATCACCAAGGCTTTGCTTGTCTGCACTTCATCTACCATTGCAGGCAAAGGGACTAAAGAGATTCAGCATCTGTTTAGAATAAAAGCCATGGGTCAGATGTGCATTAAGATTAGTTGGGTTTAAGTGTTTGTAACTGAAGAAGAGTATTTCTCTGAGCAGCTCTAGGAAGCAAACCAGCTGTTAATGCCTAGGTACTGAAGTTTTGTGCTGTCTGAAGAAAGGGAAACTGGTTAGAGAGTGATGTTGACTTGTCTTTTTTCATATCTGTTCTTGGAACAGGAAGGTAATCTATGACATGAAAATAAGAGAAACATTGTAATATTTATTTATGAATAAAAATGCTGTTAGTGACCAACAGATACTAGTTTTCACCTGAGTTTCAGAAGTGTCACTTCCTTACTCCCATTGCCTGTATTTCGAGTACATGCATTTTTTGCAGAACTGCTCTATTAGGGTTACAGTCAGAGACCCTCACAGCGTGTGCCTGCCCATGGCTCCTCTCTGAGTGCCCACTGGCATTTCCTTATCACAAAACTGGACCACGTGCAGTAAACTAGACCTGTTGCATGATCCCGTATAGTGCTGGGGTGTTGCCTGGCATGTGAATTCAGAAATTGAGAAATGTGGAGGGCTGCTATCAGAGATGTCATCTTTTCCCTAAATTTGGCAGCCTGCATCTTAACCTGAATTTAAAGATACATATATTTGTACCCTACTGTTGTCCAACCCTTTAATAATTTGAACAGCATACATACCGCATAACATAATAGTCCAATAATTTGTGAAAGAGATTTTCATTTTAACCCAGCTTGCTAGCAGCAGGGCAGTTTGGCTTTTGTCCAGTAACATCAAATCCACGTCCCTCCAACTTAGAGACAAGGATGTCATGTGGGACTGTGTCAAAGGCTTTGCACAAGTCCAGGTAGATTATGTCAGTTGCCCTTCCTCTATCCACCAGCGCTGTGGCCCTGTCGTAGAAGGCCACCAAATTCGTCAGGCATGATTTTTCCTTGGTAAAGCCGTGTTGGTTGTCATCAGTCACCTCCTTGTTTTCCATGTGCCTTAGCATAGATGCCAGGAGGATTTGCTCCACGATCTTGCCAGGCACAGAGGTGAGACTGACTGGCCTGTAGTTTCCTGGGTTTTCTTTATTTCCTTTTTTAAAAATGGGGGTTATGTTTCCCCTTTTCCAGTCTGCAGGAACTTCACCAGAGTACCACGACTTCTCGAATATGATGGATAGTGGTTTGGCAACTTCATCTGCCAGTTCCTTCAGGACCTGTGGATGTATCTCATCAGGGCCCCTGGACTGATGTGATTCTGTGTGATTCTGTGACTTGTGCACCTTCAGGTTCTTTAGATGGTCTCAAACCTGATCTTCTCCTACAGCTGGCAGTTCTTCCTTCTCCCAGTCACTGCCTTTGCCTTCTGCAACTTGGGCAGTGTGGCTCGAGCTCTTGCCAGTGAAGACTGAGGTAAAGACCTCGTTAAGTACCTCAGCCTTCTCAATATCCTGGGTCACTAGGTCTCCCGCTTTTTTCCGGAGGGGGCCCACATTTTCCCTAGTTCTTTTATCGCTGACATACCTGTAGAAGTTCTTCCTGTTACCCTTAACGTTCTTGGCCAGATTGAATTCTGTTTGAGCTTTAGCTTTCCTAACCTGATCTCTGGCTTCACAGACAGTGTCTCTGTATTGTCCCCAGGCTACCTGTCCTTGCTTCCACCCTCTGTATGCTTCCTTTTTTTGTTTGATTTTGCTCAGGAGTTCCTTGTTCATCCATGCAGGCCTCCTGGCATTTTTGCCTGCCTTCTTCTTTGTTGGGATGCATCACCCCTGAGCCTGGAGGAAGTGATCCTTGAATATTAGCCAGCTACTATCAAACTGAGTAAACTTACACTGGAGAGGTGGGTAGCACTACTTGAGCTAACAAGTATTTGTTATTTGTTTCAAAGGTTTATTTTTTGATTAATGTAACCTAAGCTATGCAAGCTCACTAAGTGAACACTAACATCTAAGACAAACATTTATTCAACTTAATACTAATTTGAAATATATGATTAAAAGCGCAGAGTGAATGGATTATAGATGGCAGGTGAAATTCTGTTCTCGCATGAAATAAAGGAGTATGTTGAGAGGGGAAAGAAGTGATTATCTTAACTTTATCTGTGTTGCAGTGAGCTGTGAACTTTATTTCCATTGGAGCAAAAGATCTTGAAATTATAACAGGTAATTCAATAAATGCATTGCTTCTATGCTCAAAACCAGTCAAAGAAACAGAATATTGGGGATGATTATGTGAAGAATAAAGAACAAAGCAGGCAGCACTGCAGAAACTGGTGACTTGCATGTTTCTGTCCCCCTGTCTTGAAAAGGAAATGATAGAACTGCAGAAGGTACAATGAAGAGTAATAAAGACAGAAAAAAAGTATGGAAGAGCTTCTGCACAATTAAATTATTAAATTAACCAGGGTTTATAATCCTTGGAATGAGAAAATTGAGCAGTGGAAGTAATAAGCACAAATGGAAAAGGCGAACAGTGAATGGTTCTCATTCAGGATGTTTGTCTGCTACCAGATCTGAGAGGCATCAACTCAAGCTAACTGATGGCAGGTTCAGAGCAAAGGGAGATGCTTCATACGTTGTGTGATTAAGGATATATTTTATGTTCCAGGCGTTTACCTGGGTTCAGAGAACTAAGTGAAATTGAGTAAAATGGAATAAAAATGTGTCGGGAAACACAAAAATCTCTGTCAAAGCACACAGGTACTATATCTGTGACTCGGGACAATGCTGGTCTGCATACAGCTGGGAGCATATCCCTAGAATGTGTCTTTGTGTGATCGCTTTATCCTTTTGCTGGAGATCCTGAGTTAAAAGACCCTTTGGTCTGACTTGGTAAGACTGCTTTTCCATTTCTTTTGCTGTGTGTGGGAGGCTAGAGTTCAAAAGACCAGTGGAGTTAGGTTCATTCAGTTGTAACAGACATCTGAACAGATCTTTACAGTGCACCAGCCCATCAAGGATTCTTGGCCAGAGCCTTGTTGTTATCTGTTTTTCTTCTGTTCATTACCAGAAATGAGTCTTTGTCCTCAATAATGTAGTATAAGAGGTTGTAGAGTATATTAAACTATTTTTTTATTGTCCGTGGATTTTATGCTCTGAAAACCCTGTGCAGGTCTAAGTAACATAGCTACAGAAATAAGTAGCAATAAAAAGGGTGTGTGTGCAGATGAGCTTTTTATCACATAAGCTAACAGAAGGAAGGAAAACTTCAGCAAGAATGAGGGAGGGGAAAAAAGTTCACCGACATCTGAAATGAGATGGAAAGTGAAGTCTGATTAAAGATAAGGAATTCTGATAATGTGACCTTTCATGCCAGCTGCATCTTCAATGGCCAATGCAAAGTGAAGGGTTGATTTAAAGGGCAGAGGTTGGTTGCCACACATCAGTAAAGAAGTTCAAAAACAAAAAGGCAATTTTGAACTATGCATTAAAACAAAGGAGGAACAAACGTAGATGTGAGAGACTGGTAGTGTAGTGGCCCTCGTCGTTGTCTAAGGGTTGCAGAGCTGGAGAGCCGTGACATGGGTGTGACAAAGCTGCAAGCAGACAATTTCACTACAGGTGAAAATGTCGTGAAAGAGAGACAATTTGCTGTCCATGCTGTAGATTTCAGAGGCTGAAGCTGTAATTCAGCACTAGAGGGTAATATATGTTTGATTCCTAAATAAGACATTAGTTTTGTTTTCACTGGCCTGGTTGAGAAGCTGCACCTCTCACCTGTTAAACCACATATCGTCCACTGCTGGTGGGTGTGCAACCACTGTGTGAATTTGCGGAAAAGGGCTGGAGGGCTCTACAACTGAGTGACAGCCAGAGTGTTTGCTATATTACTTTTTAGCTCTCTCACATGCAGGTGGATGTCTCTCTTCTCCCAGGGCCATCATTCTGTACTGGAAGAAAAACTGCTGTTAAAGGTTGCAATTTCATGCAACCGTGGTGTCCCTATAGTTTCTGTCCCCATGCTCCTCTGGATGACCTGTAGGATCCCAGTGAGTGCTGGTTGGTGGTTTTTCTGATTGAATGGCAGAGGTGGCCAGTGCTGTGAGGGAAGAATGTGCATCTTCACTGATGCAGGGAGGTTGGAGTGGGAGCACCAGTTGTTTCCTTTTCAGTGAAATTCAGGGGGAGGGGAAACAATGAAACCAAAATCCTGTTTCACTGCCATCATGTTTTTCCTCTCCACTCATGGCATGTGCTTTCTGTAAATATAGCTGCCTGGAGTGTCAGGGATCCATGACTCAGAACCCAGGGTGGGCTTTTAAAGACTGCTTTGATCCCTTCCTGAAGCAACGGTCTCCCTTTGTGTTCTGCATCTTTAACCTCCGCTTTGCCTTCTAGCTGGGCTGGAAGCAGGCAGGCAGGATTCCTGGGGGAACAGTGCTGGCCTGAGTCTGGTAACAACATTAGGGGGCAGGGGGAAGATGTGAGATAGCTTTCCTCTGCTCTAAAAATTCCTTCCTTGTGAGGGAAGTGTCACCTTTCAGCCTTCAGTGGGCCAAACAAGCTCATTTGCAGGGTGATGAAGAGGAGGACTGCCATCAATCCTTTGTTATCCCTTCAGGCTTTCCATTAATTAACAGATTTTTTCAATTGTAAATAACTGGCTTAGAAGCCTTTCTTGTGTTATCCTTGAACATCCCTAGCATTCATATAAGCTATTGTCCTTGTAATACTGAATAATTTCTTCTGTGTAGATCTTCCTGATGCCTTAAAAAGGCTTCTGTTTCTGTGCTTCAACACAGTATTGCCCTTTTCTGAATTCGTTTGTTTCAAAACCTTTTTCAGCTTTGGGTCGTTCCCAAAAAAGGTCATATTTTCCATCTCCTTTTCGCACAGAAAGCACTGATCAATGCCTGGACCTAGCAGATTTTCAGTGGGGAACGGGGAACAAGAATGAGATTCTGCAAATTTCTGAGAATGTGAAGCCATCTGATAATGCCCAAGTCATAATCTAAGCAGAAAAGGCTGAAACACCGCATGCCTTCACTTTTCTTATACTGAGCTGCTACTAATAAGTTCAAGTGGGACAGTAAATGGGCCTGCCCATTCCGTGACTTTCAGCATTGTCAATGGAGAAGATCAGGAATGGCTTTTTTGGAGCAAACATCTTTTTTCAAATATCCCACATCTGGTGATGCTGCACAATAAGCATCTGTCATGGTTTATTCTGTGAAGCCCTGCAGGGGTTTGTGCTCTTTTTATCTGTTGTAGTTGTGCATTCCCATCATCTTATGTAAGTATGTAATCTCATTTCAAATCCTTCTAAGATTTTTGGATAATGGATGCACATATATCAATATCTTTTCCATATGTATATACATGAAACAACTTACGTGGTTGATTATGCATGGTTTAGAAATAATAAAAACACCCTTAATTTATTAAAATAAAAACATGTTAAAATAGAATATCTTTATTAATTTTAAATGTGCTGTCTTTGCCTTTCAGTTAAATTCTTTATTCCCTTGCTCTTCTGAGATTATAAATAGAAAACAGTCAATATATTATCTCTGCATTGGTTTATTATGTACCCTACTTTGCTTACTTCTGTCCTTCCTGTCTCTCAGATTTTCTGTTCCTTATGAAGGACCTTAAATACCTCAGTGTTTCTTCATTGTCCACTTGTAAGTTTTACATACTGCCTGCTATAGCTTTTTATTTTTGAGACACATGACAAGAAGTACCAATCATTTATTCCATATTAACCTGTATTATAGGATGATAAACAGAATTAGGTTTTGTTCCTTTGCCAAATATGACCAAGTTCTTGGTAAATAAATTGTTGTAAGAGGGCAGAAATCACGTGCTGCGTTATACAAAAGCACATGGAAGAAGTGAGCAACAAACTAGATAGTGTGCTGAAGAATTTTAGGTTCTTTGTTCAGATTTTTGAAAAGCTGTTTCGAGAGCTCTGTTTGCAAGGTGAGCTGGAAACCCCAGATGGGTTTTGTAGCAAAAAGAGTGGTAACACATCGTACAGATCTTGATCAGTTTAAGCAATCTGATGCTTCAAGGGGTGGGGACTCTTCTACCACATCTACTAGATATTAATTTGCAATAACAGAGTGGTCTTGGCCGGCCTCTTGCATGTACTTTTAACACTACTGCTGATCAGTAACAGGTATTGTTTAGTCTCATAAGCATTCCCAGGGAGTTTAGAGAGCACATATAGTACTACTGTAGCATTGCACACACCTTTTTCTGTCTTAATTGCAAGCCTGATTGCACACTGCTTCTAGAAAACAAGTTTACTGTTTGTATGGCTTGTGTGCCTGCCTCATTTTTTCACTGGACACGCAGCATATAAGCCCTGCCTGTTGCCTTTGGCTGTGACCCCGGCTGATTGCATCAAGTAATACCTGAGAAGGATTGCAACTTTTGAAGAAAGGTAGTGGAAACTTGCTGTGTCAAAGAGAATCCTTATATTATACCTTAAATGTATAGAATGAAAGGAAAATACACTGCCATCATCATCTTCAATGCTTCTCCCCTCACTTTTTCATAAAGTGATGATACAAGTCCAAATTTATTTTCACTAGTGTCATGAAAAGTCAGCAGATCTGTTTAGCATAGAAAATTGTAAAAATGTGGTAAATTATACTCTGAATAGGTTAATTATTAGCTTTCTGTAATTATAATCAAGTGCTTTTATATTTACTAAGGAAAAGTGCTTTGTGGGAGCCTAGATAGTATTATTGAATATAAAACTCCTAATTTAATTTTGTCTTGTTTTCCCTTTGATCTGATTATTCTGAATGGCAAATCTATCATCCATGTGAACACTGGGAACATTTTTACTTGGTATGTATTCAATTCTAACAGGTAAGCATTGCTTGTAAATATTTCTGCAGCGATGGCCTACTTAGAGCAGATGACAGTATTTTAATTGCATTATGCAAGATGCTTTTAATTAGTTTAGTGTAGTTGGCTATGAATCATTTGCTGTCCTTGAATGCCAGAATTGATGACGATACTCTGAAGAAGTGTGAAAGAATCTAGTTAATTAAATACCTATTTGGGCATCCTTATCACTTCCGTTTACATTTTTGTTTCAGTAGCAGCAATAAAACAGTTTGTGGTTCACAGTTACAGTCATATTTAGATCAAAAAGCTCTTACTATATGTAGTGTGTATGGATGTATATGCAGACAGTCAGATACCTACTGTGAAAAAAGTTATATAATTGTTCCAAGAAAGTGATGATCACACAGGATGGTGATTTTCTGATGTATGAGCAGCTAGTAAAGAGCTGCTGACTATTAAACTTAAAGCTTAATCAGTAGCTTAAACTGCTAGTATGGTGACTAACTCTTTGCCTGTTACCCAGGTTTTCTTTACTCAACTTGTTTCCTTGGTTCTTTCCTGAATGTAGTTTGTTCAGAAGGGTATCTTCACCTATTTGGAAGTGCTCACTGTGGTTTACCAACATTAGAAAGTCATGAGATAATGTGAGCTTCTAAATGGTATGGGTTTAAAACTCAAGGAAGAAACACTCATGTTCATGTCACACTTCAGCTCACATGCTTTAAAACTGCTTTGTGTCTAGTCATGTGAGCACTGTAAAATGCTGAGGCTATAGATACCTATACAAGGACCGTATGGACCATGAATTAAACTCTGGATCTTTTGAGGATGTATTAAAAAACATTTTTTTTTGGCATCATCTTTTTTGATCTGAATTATCCTCAGAAAAGTAAGTGTCTGAAAATAAATTTCAGAAAGACAAATGTGATTTGCTTCACTAAATAATATATTTACTTCTTTATGAAGAAGGTGTGTTTTCCTGTTGATTTTATTGTTTGATTAATGTGCCTGAAGTATTTGGGGAAACGATAGTAACTGAAAGTCAGGAAGTAAAATAATTATCAAGTATGTATTTGATCAGGAGTGACGGTATGTAAGAGAATGCATATAAAAAATATTTTTCTTGCTGCATTTTACTGGTAGGATGTCACAGAAGACCTGCATCTAACTCTGATGCAGCCTTTTTTTCAGGCTGTACCCAATACGAGCATGTGTGAAGGAGACTATAGCCCTTTGCTTTCACAATCTTCTTTTTTTCAGAGGCATTTGGTGTAGATGCTTCCATGTGGCTTTGCAGTTGTCCCTGCCATTGCTTTTGGCGTAAGATTTATGACATATGTTTGAATTAATAGTAACAGAGAATAAAAATGCATTCCTCTCCTTGTATGTAACAGGCAAGGCATGGTACAGAGTAAAGACACTGCAAGTCATAATGCCCGCAAGGGGAAAGTAAACAAAAGGACTCACCCTAACTGCTGAGTGCTTGTTGTTAAATATTTGCTTGTTTGTAGTATTTTTATATCTGCTGAACTTAAAGAGGAGGAAGAAAATTTGAGTGATGTTTGTTTTCATCTGTGTTTTCTCAAACATGTGTGTTAAAAATTAGGAGCAGAAAAAACGGGAGCTGCAAATATGCCAGTACTGGGCATAACTGATGTATGGATACCAAACTACTTGATGCTTGCCTTCAGTTAAAACAACTGGTTACATTTGCATCTGAAAATGTTTGGGAGAAATTATTAGGAAACCAGCAAGAATCTGCTATAGAGGGAGCTTAAAGTCTAATGATTTAAAGAAATGGCTAACGTACTTAAAGGATAATCAGTGTTTAGATATAAGTATGTTAGTTTATATGTATTACAGTGTTAACTGTTCCTGTTTCAGAACCCAAGGGCTTGTGCAAGCATGTCTCTGGTGAACTTGTGAAGCATTGAAGCAAATGCATGACAAGGAGAGAAAGGCAATTTGAGTTCAGTAGCTGCTAGTAGTTTGATAGGAGAATATAAAGAAAACACTGAAATAGAACCACATTCTGGGGTTAAATTCTTGACAGTTGTTTAAAAAACTACCCAAATGATGAAATTTGGATATAAATAATTAAACAACATGGTAATATTCATATACTTTGGAAAGACAGCAAAAAGCAAAGGTATATTTGAAGATATCTCAGTTAAAATGGAAGAAACCTCAGACTCCCTGTTAATTGTCTCAACAGAAATGTCTTGGCTTGTGCTCGTCTTGTCAAATAGGCCAGTGCAATCCTCACAAACCTCCCCGCCATCCTTCTGCAACGTGTTTGATTTTGAATATGCTTGTGTGAAAGGTTTGGTACTTGATCCTTTTCAGTATGGTGAATGAAACAACAATGGTTAGATTTATCTGTAGCTAAATATAGGAGGTCTCATGCAGTCTTGTGCTCCCTGCTGCGCACCATGCAGTGACTCACACGAGCAGAGCTGAAGAGGACTGGCACAGTAAATATCTGGTAGTCTCACAGCTGCTTCTGTCAAGTTGGAGGCAGCTATTTTTGTAGCTTTAGGTAACTGGATGCAAATGAATTAGTGACAATGCTGGGAACGACAAAAGCCTCCTTCACAGACAGGAATAACAATTTATTTTTATATAAATGTTAGTCCTGAAACTCCTGGATATAAACTATAGGTAGTATGAAGCAATGGCAACCCAGAGCAAATACTCAGGTTTATGCTGGCTTGTTAGGAGAGACAGAGCTGTTGAAACGTGAGGTTAGCTGTCTCCACAGCTGAAAACATATTTTCTGTAATTTTTCTAGATCCAGTTTTATTGCGATACCTGGTTATCGGTTACATTTTGTCCTTTCCTGCGGCTCTGCTAGAGCCATCATTAAGTATGGAGCAGTTCACTTGATTTTCTCAGCATCAAACTAGATAATTTCAGGTTTAGGTGAGCTTCTCTAATATGCACGCTTGATGTTCTGGCTGCAGCACTTAGATGTACGGGTACCAGAATTGTAGCACTTGAACTTTACAAATTTCGCCCTCTAGACAGAATGCACAATCTGGAGTTGTGTGCCTTCATCCTGTGTGTAGTGAATAGGACCTAGGTGCTTTGTGCAGCTTACCAATAATAACCAAAGCCAAGTAAGAGTGTATCTCTGCAGCTGGGTGCTTTTGCTTCTGATGCAAGACAGAGTAGGAGGAGATGGCTGTGGCTGCAGAGCGATCAGATTCAGTGTGGAGCATGGCTCTGAAGCCCAGTGGTTGGACATTCACTAGGAAGTAAGGGGAGCCGAGCTGTCCAACCCATCTTGCTCACAGGACTGCTCGTGCAGATACCCCTGGCTACATCCTTGTTCTTATTTCTGATTGCGTTGACCTGGTCCCATCTACTTACTGCCTCTGAACCTAGAAGGAGACGGTTCTTTTGTCTTCCTGCTCAACACCACAGTTTCAACAAAAGGCATTAAAATACCTACTCTAACTCATAATTTGGTGATCACCATTCTCCCAAGCAAGTTGCAGCGGGCAATGAACTGGAGAACTGTTCCGGTCAATATAGGGTATTGTGAAAAATGTAGGAGAAAGTCTCAGCTCTCCGTACTCCAATAGGCAAAGCTGTAGGAGTGTGGATGCAAACTGTGAGTCTGGCCTTCACTGAAAACTCAATGTACGCCACCGGGCAGATGCCAAGCTACAGTAGGGTACACTTCTCTCTGTCCCTCTCCCCAGTATTTCCTGCTAGCTGCTTTACTTGAATTGAGTATAGGGCACGTGGGAGGTGATGCAGATCTGCAAGTATCCATCCGGTACCTGAGGATGACAGGACACAGCTGCTCTTGCCATTTCCCCACCTGAGCTCTTTGTGTGACTCTCTTGAAAACTGTCACTGATGCTGACCAGGACAGAAGTGAACAAGGAGCATACTTGTCTGGTGCCAACTGGTTAGTGTTGCTCCATTGCTATTTCAACAGCAGTCATCAGTACAAAACCAAAATCATTCCAGGACACTGAGCTTGGAAAGTCCATAGGAAGTTTTTGCTTCTCTGCATGCTTCTGATTATAATAATTCACAGCAATTTGGTCAGTCTAGCAGAGCCAAATAATTTTGCTGCCACTTGGGGTATTTGTTAGCAGATTCAGCACTTTATTACCTAAGAGCTCATAATCTCTTATCAATATGTGCAGGCTGGTACAGTAATACTTTTATCTGTGTTAGAAGAAGAGGGGTTTGTCTACATAGGGTTATTCCGGAAAACTAATCCAAATTGATTTTTAAAGTAGATTAATTAAATTAGGTTCCATCTCTTTAAATTCACTAAATGGCCAAATTTATGTTAGTTAAATTAGATCAAATCCTTATTTAACCTTTCTGTTTCAGAATTGTGGTGGCTGATTTAATTTGCTTAAAAACTGAGACAAACCTAAGTGTGCTCCCTTATATTCCAAATCAGAGACTTTGATCTAATTTAACTAAAGAACTTAAGCCAAATGTTCAGTTAATTGGGATTGAAGTTTGAGTGTTCTGAGTGAACAGGTATCTGAAAAAGAAAGTATTGAGCAAATTATTTGTTCTGGTTTTTTAACTGTAAAACATAAGTAACGTGTGATGGAATTAATATACTCTTGCTATGCCTGACAATCTTGTTTGTGTCCTCAGCCAGTATTTTATGCATGAATTTAAGGATGAAAGAGAGCGCTAATATTTGACAACAAAAGACTTAATTTTATCTGCTGATTAAAATTGTTCTATTAATTCACTGTAATTTAAACTGTGTGTGCAAAATACCTGATGATAGAGCTATCAGAGCTTACCCAACACTAATAGCCAGGAGTTATCCATCCATATCTTCCATCTGAATGTGTTACTGTGTGTATCGGTATGGTACGTAAGCTTTATGCAGTATATTGTTTAACCTTCCTACACTTCTAATGTGAAAGATAATGATGTGTGTCATGAGAAGATTATACAGGGGCTGGTAACAATGAGTATGTGACAATTTCCTCATTCTGTGTGCCCTCTGCTTCTGGCACTCTCAGTGGTTGGGGAGCTGGCCTGACCTTGACAGGGACTTGCAGAGCAGAAGGACTAAATATTTAGTTATGAACACTGGGACTGAAGTGAGGTCTCTGATGTGGACTGTTAACTAACATATTAGTCAGACTAACATTGTCTCAGCCAGTTCTTTCTTGATTTATGTAGCAAGCCTTGGTGGCATATTGCTTATTTATCTCTGATAAACTGTTCTTGCACAAAACTTTTTTTTTTAATATTCAGTCTCTCACTGCTGTGGGCTTTTGATAACATTATGATTTATACTTACCCGTGGTTTTGCCTGACAGCAGCTGAATAACAATAAAATTCCTGTTGATTCTGGGTGGTCAGATGAAAACTTAGAGCTACAACCAGTGTATTAATCAATGCCACCTATCAAAATGCTATGGGTCAAAGCAAAAATTGATATAAAAGTTACTTTGTTTTGTTGTCTTAGTGAATGGCACAAAGTATTTCCTAGGTTTCCTTATCACTAGTAATGCATTAACGTTGGCTCATCCTCCTTCATAGTCAGTTGCTAATCGATAATTTGTTTTGTTTTATGTTGTCTTTTTTTTCAAGTGTATAATCGAGAATCAAATTAATCTTTGTGGAAGAGTGAACCTGCGTGTTTTCTGGATTCAATTATTTGTGTTTCTTCAAATGTCTGTTTTTGTTTGGCTGGAAAACTGCTTTCTGAATTTATGAATTGTTTCGGAACATTATTTTACCACTGCATAATCACAAAAGCAATTTAAATTTACAGATTATTTTTGACATGGGAAGCCAATAGTACTGGTAAATTGTATATAGTCTTCCCAGCTGAGCAGATAGGTTGCTTGTAGAGTCCAAAAAATGGAAACAAAACAAGCATAGTACACAACGCAGTAAGTCTGTTATTATCTCAGAAACAGATAATACTCTCTAGAACCAAGATAACAACAAATTTGTTGCACTATTCAATGCCTTAATGGTATGCAGTGCTGCAAGAATAATGTCACTTATCCGTGGCAGTAGATCTGTTTCAAAAAGAGTAAAAAACTCTAAAGGTGCTTGTTTGAAAATTGCACTGTATTTTTTCAAGATACGAGCATAGGATGGCTTGTTTCCCATTTCCTCTCTCTACTGAAATTCAGCTCCCAAGCCACTCTGCTGTTGCTGGATTTCTGAAGTGTTGGCTAAACAGGTAGAAGCAGTAGGATATTAATTGATGACAAGTCATGCATAATTTGCCGTGAAAAATTAACATACCAAATGTTCAGAGGTATAGTCTACATACCAAGGCTTATTCATTTGTTTTGGAGCATCCTTAGCTATGAAATTATTAAAATGGAAATTAGTATCTTAAAAATAAATTAAAAACCAAAAGCAATATTCAGTGGCTGACTGCATGTCAAAACTAGTGAAGATCTTGTCAATTGACTCTTGAGTCTTTCAGTGCCCCTCTTTATGTTCTAGTAGACTGTGATCTCCCTCAAGTGTTGTTCATGTAGTTGATATCCTGTGTTAGAAAAATGCCTTTTCCTGTTTTCTGATGTTTGATGCCTTTACAGTCGCTGGGTGCAACTTTTCCATGTTTCCATTATAGTGAAAATGTGATGTTTTTTGTGCCTTACTGGAATTTTGGTGTGGGGGTTATGAACAGCAGGATTTCAGTAGCAGGGTGCTGCTATGGATACCCCTTGGAGGAGGAGGCCAAGAACTGTCCTGTGTAAGAGAGAAGCAGTCTGAGCTAGCTCTGAAACACCCCATAGCATGCCAAAACTTCAGCCAACCAGGGGAGCATCTGATACCTCTGCTTAGACACATTTAAGAAAAAGCCTTAACTGCTAGGAGCAGGAGAGATTGGAGGAGATATGTGAGGAAATATGTGAAGAGGTGTGTTTGGAGGATAGGGAGGAGGAACACAAGAGAGGTGTGGAAGAGGACATTGTTGGAGATGTAGCTGGAGATGTCCTCCGGGAAAAAGGTACCCATGGCAGAGGAGGGCCACTCCCCATAGGACTGTGGCCTGTAGGCAAACAGTGCTGGAGCTAGGAAACCCCGAAATAGGATCTGCGTCTTATGGAGGGACCCGTGCAGAAGCAGATACACCCCCAAAGGGATTGCCGCCTGTGGAGGACCCACACCAGAGGAGGTACATCTGTGAAGAAGAACCCACGCTTGTGCATGAAAACACCCCAAGGGACTGTGGCCTGTGGAAGAGACCGGAGGAACCCACAAAGGGGCAGAGGAGCTGGAAGAAGCAGTGGAGGAAAACGAAAGTAAAATTCCCTGAGTCAAGACTGATTTGCCCACAACATCTGATTAGACTGATTGCAGGGAGAGTTGTCAGAAATGTGTCCTAAATACTCATTTTGGTAAGTGAAGTGAAGCTCAAAATTGTGATTCTATGGGAAATTCAAAATTTGTAAAAAGTTCTAAATTCAGAATGAGTATCAGAATTTTCAAGTCTTTCAGGGAATGATAATTCTGTTTTATTTGCAAAGCTATTTACCCCTTACGAAGTAAACGTGGCCAGTAGTCATCTTGATTTCCTCAGCAATTTGACTGTGCGGCTGCAAACAAGAACTAAATTGGAAGGAATAATTAAAAATGACTTGTGCAAACAGCTATCACTTATTATTGCAGGTACTACTGGCATGATCACCATATTATTTTTCGTATTAACAAAATAATTTCATCCATACCCAAAATTTTATTTTAAAAATGGCATTTTTAAAATGACTAGATACTCTTGTTTTGCAAGTCTTGTATTCAGAGGTTTACTTCTAGTGAGTTTATTCCTATACAGTTTCCTTAAAGAAAATGTTTGAGGATGACGCATTTGGATTTTTTCTCTGTTATCATAAGTTTTTGTTTAATCTATAGGTTTTTCACATGGTGGATTTCTTCTTTCTGTACCTTTCCTCTCTTTCTCCTTCTGTCTGCCACTGGTGATAGTGTTTTGTTCTGCTTTCATTAAATACTACCCTGTTTTTCCTCTAGTTATGGGAGGTATTTCTACTTTGTCAAAGATAAATTTGCTAGTTCTGTTTGTGTTGGTGTTGAGAGAAACACTACAACTCCATGTTTTCTGGTTTATTTATCTCTTAGTTTTAATGCTAGTCTGGTTCTGTGAGCCTCATTTTTTTTTTCTGTCTAGAGACTATTTCAACACTCAAAATAATCCTTTCCCATTTGCTGTATATTTACCCAGAGCTTAGGTTTGATATTTTTCTATACCAGTGGTTTTTGTTCTTCAAAAATCATTTTCAATAATTTCAACTTGAAAATTTTCACGGAAGTGTAGGCAGATGGGGCAGTTAATGATGAAAGGTGTTCTTGCAGCTTCTAAAATTAGTGACACAAGAGTTTAAGAACCATTTTTGAAGCACTTCAGAGTGAAGCTTTTAATTAGAATTTTTAATTGTACTGTATACCATTGTGTAAGTACTGGTGAAGATATCTCAGGTTTCAGTGCTAATTTATTGAGCCAAAATCTTAGACCTTTCTTGTAAAATAAAATGAGATGGAGCCAGTCTAATATTTTAATACTGAAAAAGAAATAAGCAGTGTTGAACCATGCCTCTCATGGCAGCTGGACCTTCTTTCCTGTACCACGTTATCTCATGCCATTTCTTTCTACTTAGAAACTTTATAACAGTCTTTATAACATCTGATAATGAGAAGTTTCTCTCTTATGTCCCAATGCATTCAAATGCTCCAGGACTTCTGATTTTAGTCCTTTGAGCATGCTGTATCTCTTCTGTGTGATACTGTGCTGGACTACACCAAGAAACTGTCCCTTCTGTATTCTTTGTGATGGAAACTTCTCAGATACCTTATGTGATATTGCCTTTTGTTATTTGCCTGGTGTATCACTTGGCCACTAAAACATCAGCCACCTCAAATACTGAATGTACCTATGGCCTTCAGACTGCTCAGTTGTCATAGTCTTCTGGTAAAATAAGGGGCAGGAAATCTCACCAAGAAAGCAGATAGGAATGATCTGCTGGTATAGTGCTTTTTGCGAGTAGACCCTTACCAGAAGCTAGGATGGGTGGAAAGTGATTTTGAGTTCTTTCTTCAAAGCAGTAAGACTTCACGATTCCAGAATGTAATTCCTTCTGAACAGTCTGGAAAAGCAGGGATCTCAGATTTGGCCTCATGACATTGTTTCTGAAGAGATTTATTCTGTTATCCTGTCCAGCATTAGGCTGTCCTGGAGCCACATAACTTGCACCAGTTCAGCATCACCTCAGTTCAGCCTTTCCTTTGTCCCATCAGGCAGATGGAAGAGGGTCAGCACTCTCAGCCTGCTGCCGTCCCAGAGCAGTTTATGACTGATTGAGGGAGCCCATGGAGACCTTCTTGTGTTTCTCCCAGTTATATATTTGTCCCAGGAATGTTTGTGAATGTACACAGGTACAAAATGTAAACTTATGGGAATGGAGTTTCTTCAGATTGTAACATGTACATTGATTTATGCTAGTGAGGGAGTCTGGAAGAGTTCAGCTCTGACTGAAGTGGGAAGCTATTGGTTATCTACTCAAGAGATGATGCCTAATCTAACATGGAACTTCTACATACCTGAAGAAGCAAGAAGAGGAGTTTTTTTAAAGGAGTGGCAAGACTCTTTCCTGAATAAATTAGAAGTAATTAAATTATGGGAGGAGGGGGGAGAAGTAATAAATGCATTTCAAGGGAGGAAATTTAATTCTCTCTGGACCCCCCGGGGAGTGCAAAGAGGACATTACCTGTGAAAGTGAGAGCCTGCCACTAGGAGTGGGCTTTCTGTAGTTAAGACTGTCTCTCAGGACAGGGCATGTGGAAAGTCTCATAGTGTGTGTCCAAGTCACCTGGATAAAAGGGGAGAGAAAAGTTTTCAGATTTGATCTTTGTAGATGGACTAAATCCTCTTTTGCCTTCAGTTCCTCATTTTTGTTTCTTACAGCTATTTGTAGCTACATTGACTACTTTGGATATGGTAAATTAATGCTTGAGTTTGACCTCAGCGTACTTTGAATAAAGAGAGGTTTCAACAGAACCAGCTGAAAACAAAGCAAGTTTCCTAGTCAAACTGCACAGAAAATTTACAGTATGGCAAGAGTTGTGCTTGTCCACCCCATTCTTCAAAGTGGATGAAAAAGACACCACTTCCATAAAAGGTGTATGTGTCAGGATGCCTGGAGTCAGGAGAAGTAGAAATGCCTTCTAGATGCAAATAATAACAAAATAATAACAAGAAGAGCTACTGATTGCACTTTCACCTCCCCACAACTTCATCCAGGACAAAAGGTCTGTTTAACCAGATTCTGTGTGAAAACAGATTAATATTCTAGAGAGCAAGCCTCCAGAATATATGAGTATGTAAGATGCTTACGGGGCACCTCGCGTGTCCTTACCAAAGTGAAAATATCTTCTGATGAAACTGGGCAAGTCTTCAACCAGTGCTGCTGTGGAATTAAGAACAGTGCAATTACAAAGAGCTTATCAACTTCACTTTTTTCTTTCCCCCTACATGTACAAAACTATGTTCCTTTTGACCCAAAATACTGTGTCTAACCAGCATAAGTGCTATGAATGTATTAGCTTGGGTCTGAGCTGCCTTGAGCATCCGCTTCCTGTAATGCATTAGTTGATGTGGATGTGCTTTCAGCAGCTTTAGAAAAGTTTGTCATAAATCCTATAAATACAGATGTTTTTTCAACAAGTCACAAAACAATCAGCAAATTTAAAATAAATTGTAATAACTTATGATCCACTTTTTCCCAAATAAAGGTATTGACAGCAATCTTTCTGTTTTGGGTTTAGGCTTAAATCTCAGGCTCACCTGTTCATCTTTCTTAATCAGTACACTGAGCTCTGAATCAAATTTTTTTTGTCAAGATTAAGGTTACTCTAGAGAATCTTTTAAAGCTTTTCTGTAAGATTTCTGTTAATATGTACATTTTTTTTCTCTTGTGCTGTCCTTGTTAGAGACTTGTTGAGCAGGTGGACTCTGGATGTTGTTTGGCATGGAATTTCATGTTTCAACTTGAAGTAACACAACAGCAGTCAAACCACAAGCAAACAAGAAAGCAGGTGTTTCAAAATTGTGCAAATATGGACTTAATACTTAAAACATGCTGAAGCTTCTGTATTTCAAGTTTGAAGTAGTTTTCTCAAAGGCCCAAGGTAATACTCAGGTTGAAGACTTGATCATTTTGGTCTGTATAAGCAGACTGTCAGATTTTTGATGAAATTTAAGATACTAATTGTTGTTCTGTTTGGTTGGTGTGATCTTTCAGTGTTCTTTGGTGCCTTGACCTTTCTTTTCATGATCAACATGCCGGTTTTGGGTGTGTTATCCGAGACTATGGACAGAGAAACTGCCTTGATATAGTTACATTTTGGACCTGGAGGGCAGTGTTGGCGATAAGGACGACAGTCTCATTCTGTCTTAGGTTGACAGCACAAGTCCCTGAATGAACTTATAAGAACTTAGAGTATCTTTTAATTTCTGTAAATAAAAAGCATTATTCCATTATGGCTTTCTGACAAAGCCAAGCACTGGATGCGATTTCTCCTAAATTATGTGACCATGAGCCAAGGGCTTTTAGCCTTCTTTTGGTGTAATTTGAATTAAATCTTCTCCTTTCCTCTTTCTTTTAGGAAGGAGATCATATTAAATCTGATTGTTTTTTTTGAGTTCTGAAGGTCTGAATAGCGGAAGAATAGGAAGTAGTTGTTAGTGCTTATTAGCATGTTTTTTCTTTTCATCGTGATTCAGTTAAGCTTAAAATAACCCTCTCTAATTACTGCTCTGTCTGGCACTGTCAAAGGGCTAGGGGTTGTTTTACAGTTTAGCATCCATACTATGGTTCTAGACATCCTTTTGTTTTTTAAAAAAAGAAGAAAAAGTCATTACACAGATGTTTTAGACTTTTTTTTTTTTTTAAACACAGGATCCTCAGTGTATGCTAATACCACTTGCCATGGTGATTTGCTGTGTGGTGAGGAGCTGAATGCTGAAAGCAGAGATAATATAGGGAGCATCACGCCATGTGTGGTTATGCCAGCTGACAGGAGAGCTCAGGCACTGCGGAGAGGGCAGGAATGTCCACAGAACTGCTGCCAATAAAAATCAGTGGGTAATATCCCAATTTCCTCCAAATGAAGAGTAAAGCTAAAAGGTTGCATAAAAGTGCCTGAGTTCCGTGCAGTCAAAGATCTCATTGCTGTGCATGTTTTGCTGACTCCTGTTCCCCATCAGTCAAGATATGAAGGGTGTCTTTTTCTGAAGGCAGTGTAGGTATGGTATTTTTGAGTACTGGGATAGTAGCGTTTAGATAAGCTGTATTCTTAATGTGATTTTTCTGTTTCCTTCTCTTTGAGCAGTAACACAGGAAGAGAGGGGTTTGGTACATTGTACCTTCATTCTGTGACATAATTGGATGGTGACAGGTTTGAGAAACGTCGAGCACACTGAAGCAAAAATCTTCTGCTGACCTGGTTTACTGGGGCTGACTGAAGCTGTTGGGAGGACTTGGAGAAATAACTTATGACCCGTTTGGCTTTGGCAGTGTTTACTTCTAAACAGCTTCCCGTTTCCATGCAATTTCCAAGCTGAACCTACTTGATATTGACAGGTAATATTTTAATGGATAGATTGATTGGACTGGCAGAATGAATTAGCCAGTAATGCAACCATATAGCATTATGTTGTGTATCTGTTTACTCAGCACTGGGTGAAATGCAAGAGTCTATTGAAAATCAGATTTCCATGCTGCTTTGTCAAAGCAAATTTAATCACTGCTAGAACATGTGGCATCCATCATTTCCACTTCAGAAGGCATCAACAGGCACAGATCAGCAGCAACAAGCAGTACTGCCACTGCTGTCTTTGACTCACATGGAAAATTAAATTTTACCATAGATCTTTGATAAATGATGCAGTCTCACCTATCAAACATGATTACTTAAGTGTTCTCTATTAAAGTAATCTCCAGTAGCTTTGTATCTAGAAGCAAGGTCTTACTCCATTTGGTTTTGAGTCACTCCTCCTGATGTGCGACAGGCTTTTGGACATTGCCTTTGCAGATTAGACAATGCTTTCCATTTGTTATTTGTGGAAATCTCAGATCTGCCTGGATGGCTATTTTTACCTGCATTTAAATGACCAGCTCAGGTACATACTGTAATTTATTCAGTGTTTTTTCTGAAATTTCACATTAATGCATCTCTTTCTATCCTCATGGAGAACAGGGTAGCTAATTATATTACAAGAAATCTCAAGGTAATTTAAGGAGTGAAACCACACAGAGGATGTGTAAAGATGCAACCAGTTGCTTTGTTCATGCCTCAAGTATGGTAGAGAGTATGTTAAGTATTCAGATTTACATAAGGTGAAAAACATTGCAAGTATTAGTTCCACACACTTAAAGTTTTAATCTCCTTTTATTTATCACAGACACTGAAACTATGCCAGTTTAACAGTTAAGTAATACTTTTTGAGGGGTGATCTTCCCCCCTACTTCCACTTCCGTGTAGAATGGCCAGGCATGTGTTTTGTAATACCACTGTCTATTGCTGTTATTCTTGTTCAGTTTTAATCTGATCTGTTAATGCTTCCATAACTGTGAGTCCAAAGCCTTTTTCTTCCAGACATGAAGATAACACATTTTTTCTAATTCCTACTAATTGAGTTATGATTCTTTAAGATTGTCTCATGTCTTTTACTATCTCTTCTAATGTTCTCAAAAATTACGTCATTGAGAGGAGCTCATGGTCACTAATAGGTCTTCTGAAAATTGTTTTGCATTTATAGTTTTGAATTACAGTACTGCTCAAAAATATCTTGCCTATAGACTATGCGAGTTCAAATAATAATGCTTCCTGTGTTTCTCTGTTTTCTGAAACATCAATATTCATTTGTTTATAAATATTTTTGTCCTTACAATACAATTTCTAAATTGCTTTCCTGTAGAATTTTACTATTAGTGGTATCAATACTTTGAATCATATGTCTGAATATGCTTTTTTGCCTCTTGCCTTGAGACAAGCTGTTTCCTTTACATTTTGACTGATGAAAAATGTATATAGGTATGCGGTGATAACCTGTGGATGCTGATTAAAATGTAAACTTTTTTTGCATTGATCTAAATCAACATCTTAATTAAAACATATGACCATATTTATTGCATCTAACTTAGAAGTCTGGACTTGACATGTTAGCCTGAACTAGTGGTCTAATTCGTCTGAGGGAATTCACTTATTTATAGTCAAGGGGGAGAAATGCCTACTCCAAGGGATGATTCACCATTCTAAGAAAGACACCTAAAAGAGGCCAGGTAAGTCACCTTCTGGAGATATTATTCTCTCTTGACTGTAAAAGATGCCTGGGATGAGTAGTGTTACCTGGGAACGTTAAGCGGTAAGGAGAATTTGAGGAGGAAATGTGCCAAACAAGTGCTGCCTCTTTGATATATGCCACGATACAGATGTTTTGCTGGGACTGCTGGCACAGTACAGATGTGTCACACACCTGATGCTGGAAAAACCGTGAGAAGTTGTGAGCAATGCTCATTCTTTGATTTGTACTGCTGCTACACAAATGCTGCACAAGTGAAGCATGTATTTAAGGCTTATGCACCATAATTTGTCCCTTACTCTCCCAGTGTCCTGGTTTCAGTTTGCTGCTAGCCGAGTGGGTCACAACCAGACACACTCTCTGAATTCTCTGTTATCTGCACTTGGACATCTGTATCAGGGTCATTTGTGTAGAGTGACTGTTGAGTACATACCAGAACTAATCAATCCCTAAGGGTGCAATAGTTTTGTCTTTGTCAAACTGGTTTATTTCTGTTTTTCTTCGAAAAATATGAAGCTGATGAAGCATAGCTTACCTTTCAACACCAAAAGGTGTTTCTTCACAAAGGCTGAGAGGTGTTCAAGATTTATGACTTTTTCTGTTGTCTGATTTGCTGGTCTGCATGATTTATGATGAGCCTGTTCCTCCGCTAGCTATCAGATTGTCCTTTTCAAACCAGAGTCTCTTGTGTTAATAGTCAGTACAATTCATAAGTACTTGTCACTGGGCTTGACTGTTATCTGAGTGGATTGATATGCATCCACCGGGCAGCAGGTCTTGATTGTTGATCCACTTTCTTCTGTGTAGGTCTTGTAACTTAAAAGTTCACTCCACTGTTACTGTGATAACAGTAACTCAAAATTTAGAGATTTTAGGTACCTAAATTAGCTGTGATGAGGGTTATCTGTTGCATCTGATCATAAATAACAGGTGAAGTGTGGACTGGGATAGCCAAGGACAATATGGCTTTCCATCCCCTACAATAGCTCCCGTATACAGCTTGCATGCCTCCCGATCTTGCTCAACATGAAAATTCATTGGTTTGTATGTCTACGTATGCCTGGATTGAGTGTTAAGCTGCTGCTTTGGGAATGAATAGCAAGGAGAAACTGCTCAGTTTATGTATTATCTTACTTCATGCCAGCAGAGCAGTTTCACTGGATTTTCAGAACAAGGCTGGTTTTGTATGCTGAAGCAACTTGTTAATGGCAAGTATGCGAATCTCTGTCTGAGCAATAGTAACTCTGAACTGTCTGGAATGGTAACAGACCTGTGTGCTTGGGATTGCTGCCTTGCCTGGCATATTGGGTTTATTGAGACCATGCACGTATGTTGGTTTTTTTTTCTTTGGTATGAGAGAAAAGATCTTTTAGTTTGTGTTCTTTACTCATTTCTGTTCTTGAGAACAACCTAATTAAAAACATCTGGCGTAAAAAGGTGAGTTGAGGCAGAAAATTCATTTTATTTGTAGCTATCCAGTCCAGTAAAGAAGTAATAGTGCTGCTTCAGATTTTTGAATAATGGAGTAAAGTAATGTATCTGAGTTGTATTAATAGATAACTTTATTCTGGCTTATTTTAAAACAAATAACATTTTCTTAATTTTTTTGTTGCAAAATTTCCAGATGTTGCTTGATATTGTAGTGTCCCAAAAACTATCAAGTTCATGAAACTTAAGTTTCGTGACAGTTTTGCTAATATAACTGAGTAAGAAATATGGAAGTTGCTATTTTAGATTTGATAACTGCTTTATATGCAGTGCACAAAAGAGAGGAATAGGCTTAGTTGGTGTTTTGAACAAAGTGAAAATATTACGCTTTCCTCTGCGTCCTTTTATTCGGTAAAGAAACTTGTGTCCAGTTGAACTACGTGATGTTGGGACCTTGTTAGGATATTATGCCACCCTACTGAATCAAAGATTTTTTCAGCATTTTATGGAGCTTTCTGTAATCATATGATCTCAATCATTTTAGCAGTAATGTAACAATTCTTTATGCCTCTTGCTCTTGTATGTATACATCCATCAAGTTTTAAATTATATGCAAGCTTTCTACAGCAGTTTAACAAGGGAGGAGTAAGGCATGAAGCAGCAGTAAACATTTACAGGCCAATGCTTGTCAATTATCGCTTGGGTAAATAAATTTTAAAGGCCAGGGTATTCTGATTTGCTCTAGGGACAATCTCATAATCGCAGCAAATACAATTTAGAGCACACAGTTCTTAAAGAAAGGATGCTAGGGAAGCCTAGGGGGATGGAGATCTAGGATTGGAAATAGCTGCTTGATTGCTTGTGGAAGCCTGTGTTTTTAAAAAAGCAAGATGTTGCATTCTCTGTCAGTTTAAGCTTTTTTGGTGTCTTTTTTACAACATGGGATTAAAGTGGCAACCTTTAAAGAAAGCACGCATCTGTTGTAAAGGAGAGCAGTGAGATTTGTAATATAACTAGTGACTTAAGTGTAGCATGACCTGTGTTATCATCTATCTCTAAAGGAAAAGAAATCTCTCTTCAGTTTTTGTTTTAGTAATGACAGACTGTTGCACTTCAAAAGTCTGAGCTTTGGTTGTTTCCTCTCATGCGAGTGATTTCTGAGTATATGGTCTTCATTTCAGAGTCATCCTCACTCGTATTGGAGTGTCTTCAGGGAACTTCAGAGGAAAGGGAAAAAAGTCTTCATCACCAAGGTACATGACATGTGCCATGAGTTGGCAGGTGAATTCAATCAAAATCAGCTTCCAACTCATCCTTTCCTCCTGAGTAATTTAATTTGAAGGAAAGATACTTTCCTTTCCAGACTTCCCTCTGTTTCCAATAAACTTGTGTGTGATGACTCTGGCACTGCACATGGCGTTCTACCTTTGTCTCTAAGTTGTCTTTCTATTTCCCACAGAAGTTCAAACCTGCAGTTTCTCTTCCGTCACAGCATATCTTTCAGACACCATCTAGACTTGATTTTTAATTTTTTTTTTCCTTCTGCTGAACACAGGAAGTCACAGAGGTTTCCTTAAAATTCTCCGTGCATGGTCCTTATGTATTAGGTCACTGTAGTAAAGGCAACATCTGATCAACCTGGTGAGGCCTAGCATGCTGTGAATTGCCTGAGATGATCCGAATCACACAGAAGACCTTTTCCTGTTCCAGCTGCTGTCATTTCTTGTCTTACAGCCAGTATCTGCCCTTTTCAAAGGCAGTCAATTAGTCGGGTTTAAGCCCTCCTTCCCCCTTACACAGCTGTTGCAAACTATTGTCCTTTCTTAGGAAGCCATGGCAGGGGACCAAATTGCACAGGACAGTTTCATTGTATTCTGCACTGCTCTGCCTCAGGTCAGCAAGTCTCCCAGGAATTTCTGTATTGAAGTCAGGTTCATTTCTAGCTCACTTGTCCTCCAGGAACATTTATGTGTCCTTATGCATGCTTATGCAGCAGCATGCTCTGGCAAGATCATAAAGTGGCAGAGTTAATTTTTGCGAGATCCTAAATGTGAATCTGTTCATGGCAAAACAAGGTCTTCTCCAGAAGGCTTGTTCCAGGTTTCCTTCTTTACACTGTGAATAAGGCCTTGGGTCACACCTTTGAGGTAGATGTGCATAGATCTTTCTCCTATAATAAGCTCCCTGAAGAAGATGAAAAGCTTTTGAACTTATGTCAGATAAAAGCTACAATAAGTAACTTCTTAAATCCAGAAAACCCAGAGTAGCTAGATAAGATGGAGTGAAAAGAAAGTATACAGCATTTCTGTTGATTTAAACAGTCTGCTACCCACTGTGTCTGTTCAAAAGGGTTTTGCTTCCAGGCAGTTTAACGGCTCTAAATAGCAACAAATGGTGCACTATTCCTCTGATACTTAGGAATTTGCCTTCCAGATATCTCTCTGAGGTCTGGATTTTTGCTCCTGGCTCTGGGCAGTCTCTATGAGCTGCAGCATCCCCAGTCTGAGCTGTGACTCCCTTTTCTCTTGGCAGGCACTGCAGCCTCTGGAAGGTAGGTCCTCTCTGTGCTCAGTAGTTCCCCAGAGTTCCCCACTCTCTCCTCCTTCCCTCTGCCTTACTGGTTTGTTTTTTTGAATGAACATCACAGGCTTGTCTGAAAATATAAGCAGGCATACACATGCATTTGAGCTTTCCTGTGAAGGTCTAACAGCTGTTTTTCCTGCACTCCCTCTTATACCAAAGTAAAGTTTATACTGAAGGAAGGCCATGTCAAAATTATTTCGTAGCCTCAGGCAAGATGAGATGCTTAAGCTCATCTCCCTTGTCATGCTGTCTGTAAAAAGATTATGAACCTACCTCTAGGCATGAAAGTTCTCGTATCTCTGTATTAGGCCCACGTTCTTTATTCTAGTTCTTCCAGAATGGCTGGTGTGTCCAGAAAGAAACTGTCAGTTCAGGATGTTCTGCTGAATTGCAGAAAAGCACCCACCAAGGTCATGTGCTTTATTTAGTGAAGATATTTTTTGCACTGCAGTCATAGCCACAGGTACCCACTTATGAGAACACAAGATGTCCTGTTCTACAACTTCCATCTTAAAAAGCTGGAGACATACTTCATCTAATATGTAAATTTTTCAAGATCACTGCGTCAACTATTCATCCCCATTAATGAATGGGTAAAATCCACTTCTGTCATGAGAAGACTATTCCATTGTACTACAAACTGTGTATTTTTAGGGGTCAAGTTTTGTCCTAGTAGATTGCAGAGGGCATTATATAAACTGATAACAACTTGCTTGGAAAAGCCTATCTTTGTCATATGCATTATGTCTTCTAGAATACAGATGGCATCAAAGTCCTTCTGTCTGATCCTTCTGAGGCAATACTGAGCAGAGATGGTGTCTAAATTGCTGACAGATTTGACTAGACTTTCAGTTTAATTAGAATATTCCTCATTTTCCCTAAATACATTATTCCCTATAGCTACAGGCTGGCTCAATACCCTTACTATCAGAGACATGCTACTGTTTTACCCTGGCAGGGCAAGGTCTTTCAGGCCCTCCCTCTATTCGTTTTGTAAGCTGAATGGGTAGAAACTAGACCAGTGTTACCTCAGCAATTCCCAAACAAATAACTGTCGTCTTCTTGTTATACACCTCCCTCTAGCAGGTATCTTCCTTTCTTAGACCTGCAAGCTACTCGTGCAGTTGGTTGAGAAACTTCTCAGTGTTGGGGGTCTGCAGAGAACCTACCTGGTAGTTTACTTCCAGAAACCATCATGCCATTGCTGTGGGTCATAAGGACTGGAGTAAAGCTCTTCTGATGGCTCTCCTTACACTCTCTGTCCCTTAGACACTCATGGACTCAAAAGTTAAGTATGCACATCATATGCACACAAAAGAACAAGGGTCGTGTTTCATGGCCTCAAAATGTGTGTACAAAAATGATACTTCTGTAGAGCTGCAGATATTGGTGGAGTCAGCAGACCAACTACGTTGTTGAGGAAGAGTGTGTGTGTTTGCTTGTGCACCCAAAATTGCTGCCTTGCCGTACAGTGCTAGTGATAGATAGCTTAGTGAAGTGATCTGTCAGTGCTTGAAAAGGCAAAAAAAAGAAGGAAATGGAAAAAGGGAATCTAGATGAAAAACTACTTGTCACATCTTGCAAAAATGATTGATGGTTCAAAAGGAATCTCACCTTCAACAAATGAATATAGAAATGCATAAATATGAAATAAATAAAATGTTATGACTTCAATGTTACTTTCTCTTTCCTGGATTTCTCTGTTGTTTTCTTCAGTCTCTCACTGCCCACTTCCCCTCTTCCCCATTGTGATTCCCCGTTTACTTTTCTTCCCTGTCAGCATATGGTTATTCTTTATAATTTTCATGTTTTTCATGGATATCACACATTGATATTCTTCTTCCCTTTCTATCTCGTCTGCTTCTGATTGTTCTCCTGTAGTCAGTCACCTTTTGATAGCCAGAGGAATCTTACTTCCCCCACTTTTGCTGCCTGCGTACTCCTTCTCCCTGGAGACTTTCTTTCCTCTGCTATAGTTCTATCTTCTCCATTATTCTCAGGCTACGTGCTGGAGTAGACCTCTTGAGGGCAGATATTCTACTCATGTTGGCTTCCACACTGCTTGCCGTTTCAGACCACTTAGGCTGAATGAAGACCAGGGATTTTCTCAGATGTTCTCCTACTGTTCCAGCACTTTGAGAACCTCGTGATGATGTTCCCTTTCCCTTTGCCTTTCACTGTGTTGTATGGACTTCTGTACTACTCATATCTCTACCTCTTGGAACTGCATAAGATTTAGATCCTCTGTGAGGACGATGGCGTGACCTAGAGCATGACCTGCTAGTTGGGTCTAGCTCAGTGAGGCCTGAAACTACAACTATTAACAATTATAGAACTGCAGAAGCTTTTGTGTGTGTAGTAGATTAAAGATAATAATGCAGACCAGAATGAGTAAAACTAATACAGCATGTAACTATGAGCTGAGCAAAAGTTCTAATAAAGATATCAAATTTTGCCTGTACAAGTAGGTTTTTGAAAATGAGAATACATTACTTAAGCTAAAATAATTAGTCTCAGAACTGTGAAGTTTCCCATCCCATGGCACTGCAACAGAATTCTGTAAAGTGTTCCTCCACTTAAATTGACAGTTTTATTTTTTTACTAGGTATTCATATTTTGGTATTCAACTAATACAGAAAATACTTTTTACTCTGAAGTTATTAGCAGTTAGGAGAAATAACAGGGAATAATGTTTCCTATGCTGTTACCTTAATTGTAGCTGTTTATGCTAATTCTTAAATTTAGTTTTAAATACAGAGGTAGGTCTTTATTTTAACTGTGTAACACTTGGAGAAAGATGGAGTCTTATAATGCAACTTTTCTAGATTATTAGGCAACTCTTTTTTTTACTTTAGAAAATGGAACAGTCTTTATATAATCTCAGTGTGACAGTTATTTTTAATGAATCCATGCTGGTTGAATGCTTATGGCATGTTCCTGATATAAAATAATTTGGGTAGAGAAGAATATTTTAACTAATTATAGCAATCATTTGTTTGTGAGTTGTTTTATTTTATACTAGGATGTAATGGAGGATATAATGTAACATTGTTTTTGAAAGAAGTGCTTGTACTGGTTAAAAAAAAAATTAAATTGTGAAAGTGGTTTTTTTGCTGTATGTATCCACCCCAAATGACTATTTCATTTGTAGATATCTGTGCTGTAGAGCTCTGACAGATGCACGGTGAATCTCAGCTCTAGATTACCTCCACTTTCATGTGAGTAAGGGAGGTGGTTTCAGGGGGCAATTAATCCACCATAAAATAGCCAGCCAACTAAGCCATACATTCTGTGTCCTGTTATAATTAGCAAAGTTAGCATGGCAAGTCCTTGGGAATAAAAGCCAACAGATATAGTGGGTGAAGAGGAGGTGGTATTCTCCTACATGGTGGAACAAAATTCTTTGGAACCTCAGCCTACCTCAAATTGGGAAAAAGCAGCAATGAAGCATGAGTCCTTGTATTCTGTATTTCATTCATTTCTGTGCACCTGTCAGTGTTATGTGGATGGTGTGTGGTATGCTAAGGGTCCTTTGTGTTTCCTCTTTACACCAGCCTAACTCTCTCCTCAGATTTTCTTCACTGGTGTATATGGTCAAAGTAAGGGGCATGGCCAACACGTGGAGAACAACTTTTATTCATCTCTACCTTTACCTATGAGGCTGCACTTGGAACACTTTGGTTTGGCTCCCTGCTGTAGGAAGGATGTTGAGAAACTGGAAGCGTGCCGTGGAGGGCTGCTGTGATGGAGGCTAGAGTCTGCATCCTGTATGAGGAATGTTGAGGGAACTGGGTTTTTCTGGTGGTGAGAAGAAGGCTAGGAGCACTCTAATACAGCCTTGAAATGTATTTACAGAGATGACAAGGTATTCTTAGAGTAGTGCTGGAGAACACAAGTGGCAGTGCTCACAAACATTGGATGAGGAGGTTTAGATTGGACATTAGAAGAAAAACTTCGGAAGGTGGGTCACGACTGGAAGAGGTTTCCTGAAGAGCTGGTGGAGTCTCCATTCTTGAAGGTTTTTCAAGACTTGTCTAGAAAAAGCTACAGGTGACCTAATGATGTGATGTTGGTAATAGTCCAGCTTTGAGAGGGAAGCAGGTTGGACCTCAGAGTTACACTGTTCCATGACACCATTTCTACAGTTTTGTGCTTTTTCCTTTTTACAAGATGACGTTGTTGTAACGTTCTTGTTTCTGGCTTGCACTTAGCGGTGGAGAACACTCTTACTGTGGAGAACAATCTTACAGCTTGTTTGCAACCTGAATGTGATTGCACAGTAGAAAGAATTAATGCAAGAAGATGAGGAAAAAATGGCACTATGGAAGGTCCATATGTTTTGGCATTAACTTTGTTCTTTTCTAAAAGAATCTGCAACTGAATTTTTTTTCTGTTGGTGGTAGGGTGGGTCTCAGCCATACAAACTGTATAGGAAATTGCAAACTGCATGGGAAATTTTCAATCACAAAACTGTGATTTTAATTGCAAAGTGGTAGGAGAGAATGGCAGCTTTTGTCTCAGGCCCTGGACCTCCACTATTTATGTCTTTCTGTGTGTACTTAGAAGCAGACAGATAATCAATGTACAGTCTTAAGTGCAGGTGTTACAAATGTACTTTCATTCCTATCAGCCAGGGAACTATTGTTATATTAAAAAATTTGTATTTAAAACTTACACATCAAACCCCCTGGATCCAGCAACTCCTCTAACTGTAGCCTGCATAAAATGTTAGAAAACAAAAACCCCAAAAAACTTAACAAAAACTGTTTGAATTCCTAGGGAAGGTCTTCTGAAAATAAGTTAAAGTGTAGTGGTTGACTTCAGAGTGTTTCTGTGAAAAATTTTGAAATTTGTCTCCTTTTAAACCTTTGCTGACAAAATTAGTTCTCAAAAAGATGTTTGATAAATTTTATTTGGAAAGCAGATGCTTGCTGAGTCAGAGTTCATGGGATTAGAATATTGTACACTGATTATATCAGGCAGCAGCTGTGGCTCTGATTCATGTGCCAGGTTTACATAAAAAAGGATATTTCTTCTGGGACCAATCAAAAATACTAATATTTGATCAAGGAATTACTAGCTGAATCTTTATTAATTGCTTAGTGAGATGTTCAGTGACCTTTATTTAAGATGATTCTTTAGAGACTGAAAATTAGCTAATCTAAGTATGTTTCATTTAGAATAGACTAACCTCAGAAATATCATTAGGAACTAAGCATCTGTTCATCAATCAAAAAAATCTTTATGAAAAGAGCTCTTATTTGATACTTCTTACCAAGTCAAAAGAGACTTCTAGATGAAGTTAGTCCATCAAAATAGCAAATTTTGCAGAACATTATAATACATGAAATCAAAATGAAAGATATATCTCAACTAAGTGCACAGGTAAAGGTAAAACTTCATTATGGAGGATGCAAGTAATTAAATTGCTTTTTTCAAGTTCCTGTGGGTATATGGAATATGTTATCCAGTGTTTTCATAACCTCTGTAATCTTGAGAATAACAGCTTCAGTGAAGATGGAATTTCACTGTAGAATTCACTTAATTCTCTACACATGCTCAAGGAATTTCATATAAGTGACTTTAATCTCAACTTGGTATGTCTGTCTAAAATGTAATACATATTTTTTAAAAAGTCAAACTAGTATAGGGTAGCTAATGGCAATAGAATTGCATAAGTGATTCTGTGCGTCTAGCTCTGTACTGAGAAAAGCCCATTGACTTCAGTGAAGGCTGTAGTACAAGGTACAGGTGACACTGAGTCTCTAGACAGGAAAATGAATATAAAGTACACAATTTTCCTTCACCAGTGGAATGCATTTGTAGTGAAAGTGTTGTCTTAGAAATTGTGGAATGGAGTGGGATTTGTCTTAATTTCTTAATTTTTCTGTTTGAAATAAGTAAGAAACTTAAAGCAAGCATACAGTAAGTATCGTGATTAAAAACTTAAAAAGCTGTAAAGACAGAATTCTCTGCTTCACTTTACTGTTCCCTCCTTTTGCATGTCCATATGTTGCCGTCCTTAAGAACATGCTTCCAGTGAAACTCATTTTCCATTTAGTGTATATGTTGGAAAGTGAATGAGGGTGCATATGGAGTTCAGCAGTTTCAGGGTCGAGAACGTGCTTTGCTCATTTTTCCCTTTGTAACACACACTCTGCTTGGTTTTTACTAAGTGTAATTTCTCTATGTTTTGTAGCAGCGATATGGGAAAGACAAGTGTTTTTGAGTAGCGGAGAGAACATTGAAAAGATCTTAGCTACCCTAGCATTTCCTTGCTGTAGGAAACGCTATCTTGGAGGAAAATGCAATACTCCTTGCTGAAGGCAGGCACTGGCTGCTGGACGGGGAACATGCAGTGGAACTACTCCTCAGTCAATGGGAATATCTGTTTTTCTAAGTGCTTTACCTTCTATTTTGGCCTTATTTTGAAAAAACAAACAAAAAACCAAAAAAAAACCCTGTCGTTTGTAGCTGTGTTTGGTGTTTGCTTACGTAGTATAGTAAAAAGAAGTCATCAAAAGCATGTGCATGAGTATCTCCAGTGATGCAAGGGTTGTGTAGAACAGTATCAGTGACCACAGCCTTAAATGTGTTCAAAGGGACACAGCCTGAATTTTGTCTATTTTGCTTCAAAGGTAGTTTTAGTGGCAAATTTAACAAGGTCTCTAGGAGTCTGGGGATTTTGCTTGTTTGGGTTTTGTTTTGCTTAGATTTTTGAATTGTAATATAAAACCTGCACTTGTGTTCTATAGGAATTTGACCACAAAGTAGACTATATATAAACCAACAGTATTTAGAACAAAACAATAACAATGTTTTATTGCCTTTTCATTTTGTCTCTGATACTTAAATACAATATAGTAGGCTAGTAACTCTGTGAAGAATTTGAATAATCAAGGGTCTTTTAGGAGAGAAATCAAATTCTTCAGCAACTATTTATCGATATTGTTATGTTTGAACTCTAGACGATTTCACAACAGATGCATGGTTTACTAAACTGTTAAGCTTAAATTATGGTGAGTCTACATGTTTTTCTCCCATTTTAGTCTTTGAAGTTACTAAAAGGATTCTATTAAATGGAAACATACATTTTAAATACATTTAAATGAATAATTAGAATGTTCCTCTGTGTAAATATACACTCATAAATGCTCAACATCATGGCCGTAGAGATGACTACATCAACCTTCTTGTTAGCAGGAAGTAAGGAAACAAGAATGTATCTGTTGCTTCTTGCTAGTTTTGGGTTTTGTCTTCAGAGAAATCAATACCAAACCTTTGAAAGACACTGAGATTTTTTTTTAATAAATGTACTTTTAAAACTTTTTCTCATCTTGGTTTTTGTTGATGCTGGCCTCTCTTTTCATTGAAAGACCAGCAGATTGCGAGCAGGAGAACACTTGCATTTTCCTTCAGCCGTGTGATTGCCTGCCAAGGCTTGCAAACATACATTTTACTGCACTGTTTGCAGATTTTGTTTTGATGCCTATAATGCTATAGAACTTGAATTAATATACAACTTGACAGTCGTTTAATTATTATTTGGAATAATTAATATGGTTTTCTTTGCTGGTAAAACTGAGAGAAGAAATTAATGAGAGATCCTTTTTCGTTTGCTGCTGTAGCACCAAGGTGTTCTGGATTCTTTTTTTCTTCAGTTTCCTGAATTCTTCCTTATCCTACCTAGTAATGGGCTTTTGAGTGCTAATTAGTAACTGCAAAAAATAGCTCATACTTTTAGCAAGAGATGAGGTTTCTTGTTATGGTAATATATGGTAGAGCAGTTTTATTTTGCATTGTGTCTGCTGTACAGTTTGTACCTCAAAAATTCAGTAATTAAGTAAGGGAGAAGACTGGGAGGAAATATCCTTGGGGGGAGAAGGTGCTATGATATTTCCTTATTTTTATCAGTGAAGACGTGCAAGACTGCAGTTCTGTTTTCTTGTTAATTTCAATCAGGGAGATTAATAATATTTCAATACCAAATTAAAAGATGGTACATTTATAATTTGGTGCATTTAAAATTTGCTTCTGACGCAGGAGAAGTTGTTTTGTTAGCATCCGTATCAGTAGGGCAATCTACTTTTGCAGTTAAGAAGGAAATGTTTTGGATTTTATATGTGTTGTAAAAATAAGATACAAAGGCTAATTCAATGCTAAACTGAAGCTTGCATGTGATAGCTTGAGCAAAGCTGGGCAGAGCTTGGGAAGAAGAGCAATAGGATGCTCATGTTCATAAAATCCTCCTTTCTTAAGACCATTTACAATACAATGCCAAAATAACAAGTAAAGAAATGCTATTGTGGGACCTGGTGGACGCTGCTCCTGATAGCAGGAGCACTAATTGTGTGTTCAGCTGCCTCCTACCCATCCCAAGTCCGTGCAAGGGTGCCTTTGAGTGTTCCCGGCAGGAACTGTTGAAGCTGTTTGAGCACGTGTTAATGGCATACTAAGCTCCAGGGTACGCTTGGGCTCATGGGATCATGTGTCTTTCCAATGACTTCACTGATTTCTCTTTCTTTTCCTGTACTGTCAGAAGTGAGAATGTTTCTACAGATGATTAATTGTGTCTGTTTAGTGTGTACATTGCTGAACTCCAGTGATATACACTATAATGTATTTTTCAGGAAATGGTTTAGGATGTTTTAAATGCAATGGCCTAGCAGTTTCTTTGAAGAATACTTTATTCACTGGTGTTTTCTGCTATGACAATGAAAAGTTAGTAAATGCAGTTTTGAAGACTCTCTGAATTTATTTACCTCCTGTTCTCATTGAAGAGATTCAAAGCCTGGCAGGTACTGTCTTTAAAATCTATAGTATAAGTACTGCAGGAGATAATTTTTCCAACTAAACCAAAAGTCTACAAAAATGACATGTTGGACAGAGAATAAATAGAATAATATCTTCTGTTTGTGGGGCTATTAAATTCAAAATAGAAAACTACACTTCCTTAATATTTTTCTACTCTTTTCAGAAACTGTAGGCAATCAAGTGTTTATCCTAAATGCAAACTCAAGTAGCTGTCAGCACTTTTAGAGAAGTTAGCAGTATATGAGCATTTCATCTTAGAATTTCTTTTTCTTCCCCCAAAGTTTGCATCTGTTTGGGTGAGCTACCCAGATAAAGTTTTGTTCAGCATGAGTAAATATGTCTATGGGTATTATAGTACCAGTAGTTAAAAACAGTGTTAAAAAGTTCCGGTGCAAAGCAAAGTGATTATAGATGCTAGTAATACAGGACAGGCAGTAAAGGGTAAGATTTTCTCATCTGACAGCCAGTCGTGTGGTGTAAAATTTTTCTGGCCAGTCTCTCCTGTGTCTGCAGACTCCTCCCTTGCAGTAATGCAGGTCTGCAGGTCTTCTCCCTCAAGGTAATGCCTCTGAAAACTGTTTGTAGCCCAAATACTGACTATCTCTAGTTTTTCTTACTTTCTTCAGTTCTAGCAGAACAAATCTCCCATCTTCCTTTGCAGGAGGAACAAGCTTCTATGAGAGTCTTGATTATGGTAGGCATTTTCATGGTGTGGAAAAGGTGAGAGAATCTAACTTTGCTAATGTCTTTTTCTTTTCCTGTACTGTCAGAAACAAGAATGTTTCCATAAATGATAAATCGTTTCCATTTAATAAGGCTATGTCTTCATTTCCTGTAAAAACAGATGGAAAGACATGTCTGTCTCTATTCTGCATTATTAGATCTACGGAAACTTAGGAGGGCTAAAGCAGATTTTGGAAATTAATTGATCTGTCCAGTTTGTCATGAAGCAAGGTCCAGTGTGGAATTTCTTCCCCAAGGCTAGCAGCTGTAGCTCCAGAGTCCTCTCTGGTATCCATCCTTCTGGAGGATGCTTGATTCAAAACAAAGGATTCCACAGAGCCTGCTGGGTGAAATGATATTCAACGGTATCAGTGGTCCTCAATGAAGCAGGGCTCTTCAGGATTTCATAGTGTCTGTTTTACATTGCTCTCATGGTGTTGCTGGGACTTAAAGATCATGGGATCGGCTCTTATTCTACATCTCTCTTTTGAAGGCAAATGGTTCTGTCCACCTTATAGACAAGGTCGAAGTTGTATGGTTGTAGGATTTCTAGGCTTAAGAGATGACAAAGGTTAGACGTCGGTATTGCTGTGTCTTTGTCCACTGTGTCTTCCATTTGTTTGTATGATAGCATTGCACTGGGCAAACAGACTTTGCAGTAGTCCAAGCATAATCTTGGCAAACAAATTCCTTTAGAGACCATCTGTTTCTTGTAGTTCACTGGGTTGTCTTTGTACTCCTTATTTTATTAGTACAGGCTCCTGATGTTGTAGACTGGGTAGTGTGTTGTGCTGTGTTGTACAGACCCTGCCAGTAAATGTCTGACTCACTGCATGGTGTAGGTATAGTACATAAATGTATCCAGAATATGTACAATAAGGACGACTTCTTTACATGATCATGCATTCTGTTTGCTATTTAATATGGGATTTTCCATTTCTGTTTCCACTGCCCTGAAGTGCTAGTTGGCAAAGTTATTGAGTGCCCATAAACAGGGAACAGTGCTTCTATTTCTTGTCCATTCATAGTGTTTCATGACTTGAAGTTATATTCTAATGTCAGAGAAGTGCATTGGCAGAAGAGTTCTTAAAATACAGTGACAAACTCAAAAATGACCAAGCTTTCACTGTCTTTTTTACAGTTTGTGTTAGGGGTGCTTGTGTTATGGAAGCAGTTAGATAATCACAAGTGATGTGAGCGTGGTATGCCATGCAGAACACCCCTCTGGCTCTTTCCTTGAGGACTCTGGCATGATGAAAAGCTGATCTGCAAGAAAAATTGTGAGTATTAAGAACAAGTGAATAGTTGCTGTGCTCCCTCTATTTTTCACTTATGACCCTTGTCTAGCCTCCTATACAAAAGAACGTAGCAATCTGTCACACAAAGTATTCTTGACATTCCCAAAATGAGCTTCTCCTCCCCGCGCCCCCTTTTTTTTTTGTACTTAGATTTAAGTTTTTGCATAATTAAAATCTCTTTGACATCCTGCTTACAGTCATATAGTCATCCTGTCACAGGATTGGTATCCATCTGGCTTACAGCTGATGTAACTTTATACTAACCCATTCTCCTCCTATCAGACATCCCTTGGAAACTCATGACCTTAAATGTCACCATGACTATACTTTTTCAGCCCCTACCAAGTATAATGATTGGTAGGCTGCACAGGTTTCTTTGGTTTTGGCTTTTTTTCTCTTGAAAGGCATTTAATATAAAACAACTTGCTCTTGTCCTCTTCTTTCATACGTAGAAAAGTATTGATTTTCTAACGCTAATATGTGTATACATCATAAGTGCACTAAGAAATGAGCAAAGATCTAGCAGTTATTTCAAAGGCTGTTTTGAGGCATTTTGCTTTTAGCTGTTATACATCCTTACTAGCCAAGAAATACAAACCTGACCTATTCAGAAAGGATACTCACTTTCCAGTGGTGAAGATACAGCCCACGAAGATGTACTGGAATAGGTACAAGGCAGACGTCCACCCTACAGCATCCATGCAGCGAGTTCAGTGAAGCTGCCATTTGTTGTGCATGTGCACTCTATGTACAGCGAGGCTGACACAGCTGGGAACTGCCATGCTTGTGTGTATCAACACAGTGTTTTTCAGGGAGTCCCATTCGTCCAGACCAGCTTGTGCATGTATGGTGGGTCTGTAATGTCCCAGGTATTTAAGAAATGCAGACACAATCTTTGGTTTTTTACCCAGGCGCAAATATCCAGGAGGAAGAATAGGACAGATCTGGGTGAAGAGAGCCCTGTTTTTCTAATATATCAGTAGTATTCTTGTCACCAGGCTAATTCATTGAAAGTGATTCTGCTGAAAAGCTATTCAAATGCAGTGAGCAGCTGGGCAATGGTGTAACTCAAAGGTGGGCTGAACTTCATGGCAAACAGCGAAGAGCAAATTTCTCAGTGAGGCACTGCACCATGTAAGTTTGGATGTTTTCAAAAGTTTGTCTTGGGTTGAGGCATGCTTTTTTTAGCTATCATGCCTTTATAAAGATCTATTTATGGAAATCCAAGAGTTTCATGAATAAATGAGATGGCATATTCCTTTCTTCATTTCATGAATTACAGTATCAACATTTTAGAGCCTGTTCATGAATTAATAATCACTTTAATCAATAAAAATAATTACAGTGCTAAGAACATTTTAACAATGAATGCTTTCATGCCATTTCCCCTCCTTTTTAATTAAAGCATGACAACTCATATTTACCATTTTCATCATGATAGTTCTAAATGGTAAATTTGTCATCATTGACTTTGGCTCTAATTATAATTCTTTTAGATGGTTCAAATTTCTTCTCATTATTCAATTACGCTTGCTCCAATTTTAAATCAACTATTTTTTTCCTCTCAAAATCTCTTTCATGCTGTAAGAATATCTTTGACTTTGTAATACCCATTTTATATATTCTGTGCTATCCAGAATAAGTGCAAATTAAATATATTAAATAGAAAACCAAATATAAACTACTGGATATAAATAAATACAGCAGAAGACCAATTATTTCCAGTTTAAATTCATCTATCTTATTTCAGTGTATCATGCAATATTAATATAAATTTGTTGCAAATATAGAAATTACTGGAAGACCATAATAAGCTTACAAAAGCAGCATACAAACTTACTTTTTATGCCTGTGAAATATTCTTCAATTAAATGATCTCATTATTTTTTCATACGAATCTCTTCCTTGTTCTTTCAGTAGATTGCATGGCATTCCCTTAAATATAAGAAGATGCTATAATATTCTTGTTCAGCCTATTTGCCATATCTTACTTTACTAGTATTTTTTAAACTTGGCTATGTGAGAAAAAAAATTATTTTCCTCATCACAGAAGGATCCATTTGCCTCTCAAATATGTGTTTCTTGTCAGTGCCTCAGAAAACGGTATTTTGCCTGGTGTATAGCTGAGAGAGCTATATATAGCTGAGGAACTATGGAGAAAATTATTATGCTTGAGTTGACCATATTCAGGGCTATAGGACCTAGGTTTTTTTTAAGTCCCTGCTTTGTAAAATGTCATGTAATGCTAAGACACTGTACCGGCACTCTAACACAGAGCTTTTACTTGTTTCAAACACAACTGTGGGAGTACTTCCAGGAATCAACCTAGACTGAGGGCTTCCTGTCATGGATTTATGCCATCTGAGTTTAAACATGCAGTTGTGATAGGTACGTTAGGAGTGTAACATCTCTTTGTACCCCCGAAAACCACAGTGGTTCCTTTTCACTCCTTACTATTATGATTTCTGTCATTGTATGCCTTCAATACAAAGCTTCTGCAATATCTCTCTTTCCTGTGCATCAGATTTGCTTGTAGACTGCTCTGTATAGTAATTAAGAAGAGTATTTGGGCAAGTATCAGCATGGTCCAGTTGCAGTGCCTGTCAGATGGTTTTACCTATCCTAAGGATGCTTCCAGCTGACCTTTATGGTTTGCCACCACTGATAGTGTCTGCCTAAAAAGCCAAATACCTCCTCCTGTGCCCTTCATAAGCTGTCACTTATAGCCAGACTGCTGCTTCGGGATTTTGTTGGGCATCAGTCTGCAAATAGATCCCACTGTTTGACTCCAGCTTCCATGAACCACTGTGTATAAAACTTGATGATGGTTACACTCTGTTTTTTCCCTAGTGGGCAATGCCCCATTACAAAATATGTATACAAGTGCCACTTTACCTGTCAGTATAATTGAGATTAGTTGGGGTATAAGACTCATGTTGGCTTTTTGCACACAACAGATTTAATTTATTATATGTTAATTGCACTTGGTATGTTAATGTCTTAGTGCATCTTAGTGACAAAAATTATTTTTAGAAATTGGTAATTTTATGTGGATCTCCAAATAGAGGAAGTGTATTTTTTTTAAAACTGTTTACACAGCTTTTTGCAAGGAGTACGAACAAACTTTGGGCTTGGTTGTCACATATACAAACAACTAGGAGACAATCACTGATTTTTATATTCAGTTTTTTTAGTGACAGAGAATAGATTTTTATGAAATCCAAAATACAGTTGTCTATTTTCAGTTGCTATTTCAGTATGAATTGTAATTGCTTTGGTGAAGCAGCTATTTCCAGTTTATCACACTGAGAGAAGAGGTCAGATACGTATTTTCCTGGCACGTGTGTTTGACAAAATAATAAATGCTTGAAATATTACACCTGAATCCCATGTCAAAGTGCTTTTCCTGAAACCAGAAAATAAAGATACATCCAAAAATTATCTCTTGAGCAAATATTTCCTTTTGGTGGACTTATAATTTGCCACTGGCAGCTACTTCAAATTATTTCAAGATATCTGAGGTCTGGGAATAATTTGCCATGAAATGGTACAGCCTTTCCTTTAAAAAAGGCATAAAAAATAATTACTCTATAAGATCTAATGTTTATGAGGTCATATGAATGGTTGCATAATATCCACATGGTGAGAACTGTGCATTTCACGTGAAATACAAGAATGGCAGTACACTGGGAAGGAATATTTAAGAAATCAAGAGAACTATAAACAGCCATCTGCTTCATTCTCCATTTTTATTTGCAGGATTAACCCTCTGCAGTATTTTAGTGGATAATGGATTGCTGTTCTATCTGCTCATTCAATTTTTCATACCAGAAAACTATCTTATTATGAAAAAGGGTTGCTTTCTGTGCAGGGAGGGGACAGTTGTTGGGGGAGAGGAAAACCAAAATGTAATATGACAAATGGCATGAACTATATCTTTCCTGATAACCTTTGTTGTGATTCCAGCTTTTCCTGTGCTTGCTCCTGTCTTCAACACAATCATCCTTATGTTGCTGTTGGGTTACAAAGGAGGAATAAATAGCAGGGTCCTATCATGGTCCTTCCCCCTGTTCTTCTGGGCGATCCTCTGTGCTGTGAGTAGGAGAGCGAGTGGTAAAGGCAGTCTGTGTTCTGGTTATTCTCGTTTGCTTACGTGGACCTCCTGTGTTGTTGCTGTGAAAGTATTAATTTGAATAGAATGATGGAATTGTGGAATGGTTTGGACCTCCAAAGATCATCTAGTCCAGCCCCCCCCTGCCATGGATAGGGACATCTTCCAGTTGATCAGGTTGCTCAAGGCCCTGTCCAGCCTGACTTTGAACACTTTGAATAGATCCTAGGCTGCTCTGACCCTTCTGTTCGCTGAGATTAACAGAGTTAACAGGCTGAGTAGCATGAAGCCTGTCCAAAACATTATTTGTTTCTTTCTGTTTTGCCTCTTTTGTACCAAAGAGAGGCAATGGAGAAGGAGCTAGTGTGTGGTTGCCTGTGTGCTCTGAGACTGGACCTCAATTTTGTGCTTTGCTGCAACAGCAATAAATGTTCAGGCCTCTTAGTTCTGTAAATATACATTACTGTTCTGCCTATTTGAATAAGCAGTGTAACTTTGTTTTGTGAAGTGTTTCCAGGGAGCATTGTTTGAAGTAGTAAGCATTTGTAGGCACCAGGGAAAGCCCTTTCCTTGAAGAGTAAGTACTGGGTAAGGGTAAAGTTTTTCTTAAAAAGGGGAAATGATGTTGAGTGTTGTGGTGTTATTTTTAAGATGGGAAGATGTCTGAAGAACAATTTACCATAATATTATTCTGCGATAATGAACAGCACAGTAGGATTTACCTAAGTAGGCCTTGATAGAGCATTTTAACTGTTCCAGTGTGATTATGTGGTAACAGTGCAGAAGCACAAAGCGAATTACAGCCCACGTCTCAGAATCTGATGTTTGCAGCAGAAATGTGTTCAGAAAAACATTTGAATACATTGTTTAAAAGAGAAAGACATCTGGTTTGGATGACCCACCAGCCCTGGAGTATAGGCAGATGATCAGCCCATGTTTTCATAAAAATTCCCGTTACCTCACGGTCTCATTCCTGAGCGGAAACAGCCCATTAAGATCTCATTGCTAGGCAGAATGCGTGGTTCAGATTACTGTTTTCCCCATGTGCACCACATTTGTTTACACTGAATTTCACTTGCCGTTTTATTGACTAATGACTCAGTTTCATTAGGTTTTTCTGCAGTTCTCTTCCCTGACAGCATAAATTGCAGTTTCCACAGTGCTCCTGACTAGAGCCGGGCAGTTTGGTATCTGTGCTGAATTTGAGCTATCTCACCATCTGACTTTTGCACATATTTCTGAAATAGGACCTTATCCTTTTGGTACCTCCTTCTGAGTTCAATTAGTTTTGCAGGTACTCGAGCTCTTCCCCTTTCCCACTCCTTGTTGTGGAGAAAAGGATATTTAAAAATCCAGGGGCTGAAATGCTTCTCAGATTCCCTGCCCTGTGTGAGAGCATTTCCCTTTCATAATGGGCAGGTTTAGTGTTCATTTTGTTTAGGAAAATGACTTACCTGAAAATATCTTTTGTCCAATTTAAGCAAGCAAAGCTTGGCATGTTCATGTCTTGCTCTTCACTTTGTCAGCCTCTTATTATCTCTGCCCAGGTTATTCTGCTGGGCCTCTGTTAGGAAGAGTAAAAACTCAAAGATGAGGACTTCAGTAGGAATGTTCTATAGCCCATGGCTATGGGGAAATAAACCATGACCTTACACAAATCAGAGAAGGTAAATCTTCTGTTCGCATCTTCAGTTCTGCAGTTATGAAACTGTAGAGCTTGGAGTGGGAACCCATGAAGCTTCTTGGCAGTACTTCATCAGTATCCAAAGGGACATATACATGATGAGATTTTCAGTACAAACATCCTGGAAAATTGCAGAAGCTGCTGTACACCCCGTCACATCAGAAAGGCATAAGCAAAGTGAGCTTATACCTGACCGCTTGTACCCTGCTGCTCCTACTGTCAAAGTTAAAGCAAATAAATTGTACTGAGTAGTGAGGAAGTAACGGGAACGTGACCTCACCTGCCTAACCGCAGGACAGCTTCATAGAGATGCAGTGTTCAGTAGAAGGCTTTGGCAGATTACTAGTATTTGTTTCTCAGGTACTGGCTTCACTAGCAAGGGTTACATCCCTCTGAGCTGTTTCCGTAGGTCACCACTTGAAGTCAAGTACTATTTTTTTTTTTTTATTAATCCGCTCAGGCCCCTGTGAGCTTAATGACTACAAAAACATTAAAAGAAGATGAAAAAAATGTTGATCCAATTTAAAGATGCTTGCAAGGCTGTGGATATTAGGCAATATTTTCTCTTGATTTGTTTTTTTCAGTCAAAGAAACTCAAATATATAATGCTGGATCACAGTAGACAAGATGACTGATGAAAGGGATGTTATGAACTTTCAAAAAAGAGCAGGGTGTCTTGGTTGCCATCTGGTACAACTGCTGCAGACATTACCATTTAAAAATACTTTTAGCTGAAAATGAAGCGAATTGGCTTTGATCTACCTGGTCATAAAAATTATTCTTCAACTTAGAATAATTATGAAGCACTTCTGGAACACTGTGTAAATTTCCCAGTTGCAGTGAGTTCATGGGCTTCATCAACTATGGTCATAAGAACATAAGAAGCACTTTGGTTATTAATTGGGGAAGAGTCAGAAGTGAGGATTTCTGATTTTCATATGATGCATGATCTATGAAACATTTAGAGCTAACACAGCAAGCATATTTTGTTTACTTGACACAGATACTAAGAAAAAAACACTCTCCCTCTCTCTTTTTACTGAAAGAGTGGTTGATGCCCTCCAAATATGCAAGATTTCTGATGGAAGTGTGTCCTCTGTGGTTACCTCTACTCCAGAAACAAAGAAAATACAGTGTCCCCTCCTGAGGGTGTAGGGGATGGCTCCCCCTGCCAGTTGTTACCGAGATTTGTAATATCAGCCTGTAAAATCAAGGTTAAACTCCCACAGGTCTCATACTTCATGGTGGTGGCTGGTTTGGGGAATCTCCCTTCTTTTCTTTGTATGTGCACAGCTGGCCGCAGGTTATGTGAACAAATCAAGAGCCTCCAGGGTTTGGATTATGAGGCCAGGAATATGTTGAGCACATTTAAAAGCTTAAGTCACATCAGTAATTGAAAGTGCTTTACAAATTTTTAAATCTTATGAATTAGTAAATAAAATGTAATAAAGTCATTAGAAGAGAAGTAAATGAAAATGAAATGCAAAGTCTAATACGCTTTAATAATTATAATTCTTCATCATGTGCTTCAACATTATCCTATTAAATCTTAGCTCTGAATTGCTGAGACTGACTTTTTTTGGTCACTGAATTATGGTAGATTGCACAGTAATGAAATGCCTGTTTCTGATATTCTAATGAAAAAGAAAACTTAGGAAAATGCAGAATATGTGCCATAAGATGTTTGCTCTGCAGCGTTTGTCGTACCATTTAAAATTTGCTTTTTAGTGTGCTACTGCATCTTTCCTTATCCTTTTATTTTAATACAAGAAAGATCTTTTTTTATGGGAGGTGGAAGTACTGTGAATTCAGACTTGAGTGCTGTGTACTTTTGGTACTGTGATTTTCAGGCTTCTCTTCACGTACCAGTGGGAAAACATTGGTAGAGGTCTTTTGGTTGTCTTTTAGAACTTAGGAAAAATAACATGTTTTCCATTGCCCTGAAAGTCAGAACCAAATAATGGAAATGATTTATTTTTTTCCCCCTTAGCTAGTGGTTTATTAGACTCTAACTGGGAAACAGGAGAGCACAGTGGGGCCATTTCAGACTCTCTACAGCTTTCCTTCTTGCGACCCCAGAGGATTTTGAGAGTGTGCAACTAAGGGCTAATATGTGTGATAAAAGCATTCCTCCGAATGGTTTTGATGCCCTTCCTGTGCTAACCTGGACTGTCTCTCCACCTTTTGTCCCATTTCTGAGGCATCTAGTTTTGGTTATAACCTTATCTTAGCAGTCACCCTTTATCTTGGCAGGAGCAAGGTGTTCTTGGGGTGTGCATCAGGTTCCTAAAGGCAAGTGGTTTTACCAGGTGTGGGTTCACCTTGCCTGGGGACAGTTCACTCTAGGGACTGCTCTCAGACAATGTAGTGGACAAAAAGGCACAAGGTTCATCTTCCTTTTCTTCCATGAGGTTCTCTGATGCTATCTGAGCAGACTGGGTGCTTTCAGGCATGGCCAGATGCCTGCCTGTTGCTCGCCAGTGCACGCAAGTGCCTACCTAGTTTCTTGCTATAAAGTGCTGTTCTTGTTTATTGCAACACAGCCCTTTCAAGTGCTTTGAAAACACACAAAAATAACGTTGCTCAGTCCAATCTGGGGTAGATGGGACTATCCCAAAAGAAAAATAAGCTACTAGGTAGGGTGGAGAATCAGACCCTGGCTGCTCTTTTATGATATAGATGAGACTTCAAACATCTACGATGTTAGGTGGGATTCTAGGTCATGTACTCTTAGACTTATGTGCCATCCTTCGATATAAATCATGGAGTGAGCCCACTTCCTTTGTCCTTGGACTTGCCTGCTCTTGGGAGAGATACAGACTTTGCATGTGGCATATCTTTAACATCTATCCTAGGTTGCATAGCTGTGGTCTGTCTGGTTACCCACCTAGCTGCTTTTGAAGTGGGGCTTAATCCATTCATGAGAGGGGTCACATCAGAAGTAGCTGTTATTAGAGAGAACTGAATTTGAGAACCCAAGACATGTTTCCTTTTTTTTTTTTTTTTGGCCTTTTTTTTAGTAAGTTTTCTGAAACAAGAGAACAGTGAACACAATGCATAAACAGGGAAAACACTTGTATTTTTTAACTACCCTGATGTTGGAGGCCAAGCATTTGCTGAAGAGGTGTAGTGTGTCCTGTTGTACACCTGTCGGTCTACCCCATAGGCAGTAGAGTGAAGTTTGAA
>NW_010103014.1:0-31259 GCF_000699245.1 Pterocles gutturalis | reverse complement strand
TTCCTGCTGCCGCTGAATCTGTTTCATGATTCTTTGTTGGGTTTTTTTTGGTTAGATTGATCTAGATTTCATGAGGTGTTTACTTTGGTGTCTGTTATGCTATTAATTTCCTACTCAGATATTCAGGGAAAAGGTATGTGTCAATGTGAAGCATTACACCTGCATCAGCATTGTATTTGTCACTTTCTACAGGTCTAAGAAGTTATGGATTTCATTTAAAAGAAAAAACCCAAAAGACATTAGGGTAACAACATAACATTGTTGATTTGTAATTTTGTGTTTTTAGCAGCCTAGCTGGCAGCTTATGTTGTGGGCATGAATTACATTTTAACTGAAAGAAAAGTTCCTTTAATCAGACTTAAATGAAACCTTTGAAACTGATCTTATAGGAAGAAAATGCAAATACAGGCATAATTTATCATTTTAGTAATTTTATCTGCTTAAAGACATGTTCTCATGTCTTTACCATTCTCACTGTATTTTTAGATCCCTCTGACACTTGTATATTCTTTTTCAAAGAGTATACTTTACTGGAACTGAACAAAGCAATTCAATGTATGTTTATAATCTATAACATAAAAAATTAATATTTTAATTAATTTTCAAATTTATTCTAGCTTCTTAGCTGAACGTTTGCGTGAAGCAAGGATTGTCAGTGAACTATCTACTATAAATTTCACTTTTTAAACATTGGAGTGCTTTAACGAAGAATTCATAAGTATGAGTGTTTCAAGTAATTTTCTAAGCATTAAACGTCGTATACAGTAATGTGTTTAATATTGCACATTGATCTGAATTAAGTATTTCTAATGATCTCAGACCTTTCTAAATCTTGACTGAATAACTGAAATTTTCTTCTTCAATTTGCAAATTTTGCTGGCCCTGTTAATCTCTTCTTGACAGAGATGACAGGATTTCTAGGTTTTCAAATTCGTTGTTTCATGGATTGATTTGAGACGTTTTTGCATGGGAAAGGTCATGAAAGTGAAGTTGCTAGCGTGTTGGATTCAATATTCTGAGCAGACTCTTCACAAATTCTTGTACAAATTAAACTGCAGTGTAAGCAAAATGCTGGATTGCTGAAAAATGGAAAAAATGTTTCTGTAGCTGTACTACTCATTTTATGTAAGAAGACTATGCAAAGGGCTTTGGTCTGAAAATGTAATTAGAATCTCTTTTGGCAATACAGCACACTTCTGTACTTAGATGTGCCTTGTCTTGAAATGAAATCTTGATGCAGATGTGGACAGTTTATGAGCAAGCCTAGTGAATTATATTTCATAAAAACTCAAAAGAAGGGCTATAGTATCTTCTCATTTCAATGAGATGTATATAAATGTGTTTTGCACAAGGCACCTGTGCCTGTATTTAGTCTGCAGAAGACTTCTAAGGTGGTACACAGTTATGTATTTTCTCAAATACGAGTCATTTTAAATGATGTCAAGGAAAACAGAAAGAAGTTTCTCTGCCTGCGACCAGGACCTGGATAATGTAGTCTGCAGTATTTTTCTGTTCTGCTTCTCTTCATCCTTGGCTTTGCTAGGTCACAGCTATAGGAGCTGGGTTATAATTTAGAGGAATACAAACTGTCAAATGGTTCATCATGTCCATGTCAGTCAGCTGTGTGGTCTTGCTCTATACTTGTTTTTAGTGGCCAAACCTTCCTTTGAATGACAGAAAATTAATAAAATAAAATATACATGTTATACAGTAATTACTCTTTGGAAAAATACATGCCACAAGCTAACAAATTCTCATTAGTTTATTTTTTTGTATTTCCTTAACGTTAGGTGGGTTCTTTTTGTTTAGAGTATGAGGGAGTATTTCTTCCAGGAACTGTACCAACTTGCACTGGAGGGGGAAGTCTATTCTGGGGGAGTGTTTCTCATCTATAGTCTTCAACACATTGTATAGTTTGCTATGAATGTCAAAGGTAGTGGCCAGCTTTATCTCAGGTACACTAGAAAACAATTAAGTCTATCATATCATTTCAACATGCAGGCCAGTTAATAAGTTTGGGTCACGGCTGACGTGAGTTGTATTTGAATAGGTGTTCTGGAGGTGAAAGACTGGATATTAAATTCTTAATGCTTTGCAGTCTCAAGTTTCCTCACTGAAAGTGTCCTTCCTTCCCTTCTGCTTCTTGCAGAGGTTTGTATAAAATACACATGTCAGGTCAGGTCTGTTCTCAACTGGCAACCTGGAATTTAGGTTCCCCTTTCGTGTTCCTCTCTCCCTACCTTCAAGTGTATACCAAGTCAACATATTTTTCATTATTCTCACTAGGTTTCCAGCCACTGTCTGCTTTTACAATATTGATATCTTTTCTATTCCCCACAGGAGTCAGTGGCTTTATAGCTGAGGAACCAAAGACCAAGAGTATTCCTGTACGTTTGGAGGTTTAATTTTGTCTTGCTCTATTTCTCTGCGGAGCAATGTCTCTAGAGGAGCAAAACGTGATATGCCACAATAGGATTTTTTTTCATTATATCTTTAAATAGTAGCACTACAGGTACTCTGTTTTGTACCACATCAATGTAGTTGCATCTTTAAAAATACTCTCTGATAACTGAGAAAAGGGAAACATCACACAAAGACAAAGTCTGTCTTCATGTGAGAGACGGGGAGAAAACATCTTTCAACTTAAATTTGTATAAAGCCTGACAAATGTAGTTTGCAGTGATTTTACTTTCACGGAAAAGCCTTTTCAAATAAATAAGAACTTGCTCCAGATTCAGATGACAGTGCCTCTGTAAAAGTCAGATCTGATTTTTTGCCCTTTTCTTGACAGTGATTATAGTAAGTGACCTGAATGTGGTCTGTTCCTTTGAAGTGAGCAGCTTTGAGATGCATTGAGGAGGCTCCTTCTTTTCATCCATTGGAAGTTAAACTAGCAGAATTGTAACGTTCCTGTCCCCATCAAAGGGAGTGGTACACATGCCTTCTTGTGTGTGCTTTTCTAACGGTACCCCTGCTAGCATGCTTAAATATACTTAGTAGTTTATCATGTAACATATGCCAAGTTCGTTTGCTGTGATTTCTGTTAATGCCTTTTCAATAACTGAAGTATATGAATAAATAGATGTTTATTGTGCTTAAAGGAGTAACCATATATTCTAAATTTATTGAGTGCTGACTGGAACTTTTTGGTTGGAAGTTGGTTGGGGAAAATTACTGTCAAACTCATTTACCACAATTGCAGCAGAAGTGCAGTTCCTTCTGGGAACATAGGCATTTGTATAATCTGACTCTGTGGCACTGAGCTATGCTGTATGTAGTGTATTTATGATTGAACAGAAAGTTTCAAACAGCAGCCTGTGAAATTGGATTTCAGATGTAATGTACCATAAATAAGTGCTATAAAGAATGCCTTTAATGCTATAAATCAGTTTTTATTGGTTTCAGCTATCTCATTCTGGTTATTGTATTACCCACAAAATCAATGGGAATCAAAGAGCTGGAATATATTTTATTTTAATGTCCCATCTCCCATGGAAATGGCATATGAGCCCTTAGATCACCTTTTGGGTAGGTTGGGCAAGGCTGATAAATTACAGGCGGTGAGAGTGTATTCACAGAAAGGTCTGTGTAAATAGTAGCTGTGTAAGACTTGAAATGCGTTGGTACAGCACTTCCTCCCTGTAAGGGGAAACTCGCCTATCTTTGTGAATGTCCTTTGCTTTGGTCGTTTCAGTAAATCTACCAATGGGAACTGACTCCTGCAGCTCAGGCTTTAAAAAAATGGCATCACAAAGTTACATGAACTGAGTGTGCCTACCATTGCATCCAGAATCGGGAGCACCTTGAGGCTAGGAGATCTGGTTTCTTTGCACCTTTAAGCATTCCCTCTAGCGGAGGCTTGCCTGTTCCTGGGAAAAGAGCAAGAACACTTCTAGCAGTAGTTGTGAAAAGTAAAATATGGTGTAGGCTCTGTTTAAGAAGATATTATTCTAGTGGAAGGAAGGAAGGTCATGCATCATGATTCTATGAATAGACTTTTAAGACCAGAAATAAATCATACTATCCTGGGAGACTGAAGAAATGGGAAGAAAAACTTTTCTAACTAAATAATGTCAGATCAATTTAAAATGTTAGCTACGCTTTCACTGTGTTTCTCCTTTGCTCATATTAGTACCTCACAGTAGAATGCAGTTAGGAGAAACATGCATCTCTGGAGCTCAGTTATTTAGGGTTGGAAGTCTATGGTGGAGGGCAGAATACCTGTGTTTACATGTGTTAGAAACCTGCACTGTGTTAAAAGATGGAAGTACAAATGCATTGCAGTAGGATAGTGGTACACTGGTAAACGTCTCCTGGAATATTGTACTGCTTCAGGAGGTTACGTATGCCTGTCAGTAAAGAAGACTGAAGAAATAAGCTTTTTGATAGGTATTAAATATGGGTTGTTTACACTGTTCTACACATCGGCATTGAATTTTCCCTTGTCAACCAAAGCTGGTGTAATTTATATGCCAGAATTAAGAGGGCAGAGTAGACAAAGAGGAATAATCACTGTGGGGATTTGGGTAGTGTGTAATAAGTTATTCTTGGTCGAAGTCTGAACATTAGGATGATGATAAGGTATTGTTAACCAGGAGAGACGATTTACTCATCTTTGATCTGCTAATAGTGTTAAACTGCCTTTGAGTCCTACTTGCTCATATTGACTTACCCACATCACTTCATGTTGGATTTTAAGCTTTTATTACAAGGATTGAATGAGACGTTTTATTTTTTGCAGTAGTATAAGCAGTTATTCTCACTGGAGTGCAGAGATGTGCGGCTTCATGAGAGGGGAGTGTTAATAATTTACATGAGATGTATGTGGTTATCTGTGGGAGTGGGTTAAAGAGGCAGGTGTCAGACCTGGCTGCTTAATAGGAATGTAAGACATGAATTATACCAAGGAGGCAGAATAAAATGCCAGAGTGCCTCAGAGATGGTTATAGGGCTCCCTATTCCTACAGTAATTTTACAGGTGGTGATTACAGGAGATGTAATGATTTAATGCAAAATACAAGATAATTAAAATATTAGATTTGATCTACAGACCTGTGGTTGATTTGCAAGCCAGTCACTGACCAGTGCTGCACCGTGCCATCGCTCAGAATTGTGCCCTTTGTTAAAGTGATGCTGTGTTGGGCACAAGTTTAGATGGTCTTGTTGCTGCTACAGGTTTGGGTCTGACCTAGTACCTGGGCTGATTACTAAGTTCAAAAGAGACAATAAATCTATTTTTCTCATCAAAGAATGATACAGGAAATGTCCCAGGGTCTTTGGGACCTAACATGCTATGCCGCAGGTGTAGCGTGTTGTGTCGCAGTGGGGAGGGAGATGGTAAAGGAATGCTCTGAGGATACAAGCTTGCATAGAGGTCAGATTGGCAAATGAAAAACTTTAAAAGTGCTTAGGGTTAGGTGGGCAACCAGCTTCCTGTGTAATGAAGAGCAGCATACGATAGTGGATTATTTGCTTTTTTCTCCTGAAGGAGAGAATTTAGATGTTAGCATCTGGAACACAGATAGGGCCTTGTCCTTACTTACATCAGGTAAAATCTCCTCAATCAGTGAATAAAACAGTGTTTCTTGAGGCTTGTGTGAGCACCTGGTCCTACACATCAGCTGTATGGTGTTACAGAAATGATGTCCAAAAAAAGTCAGTGACAAACAGATGAAGATACCTGAAGTGTAGAAGCAAAAAAAAACCAAAAACAAACAAACAAACAACCCCCTTTGCAATTATGTGCTTCACCAAAGGATAGGACCAAGCGATATGGTTTTGACGTATCTAGAAAAATTATAATATATGGAATACACAAGCACACATGGAAACTGACATTAGGTTTGAGCGTGTTTATTCTGCCTTTGGTGCAGTGAAGTGCAGTTTGGAGCTGTGCAGTGGCCCATCTTCCTGTGCAGCTGCTCATAGCCCTGATGGGGCACTGTGCTGGGAGGGGGGAACTGCAGATTAGGCAGGGGACCCAAGTGTCCCACACCCCAGGAGTGTGGTCCCAGGGGTTTGCTGTCTATCAAAAGATAAACTGATAAACTGGAGAATTTGCTGGGTTAGGCCCTTGAGTGGGTTGAAGCTCAACAGCAGCTGTTTGTGACTCCTGTGGTCTCTAGGCTGGGAACAGAGTCAGGATTTCAACTGGAAATGGGCGGGAGCAGAGCTCTGGACACACCATCCCCCACGTATGCTTTTTATGGTTGGCTCTGCTGGGTGCTGCAGTCTTATTTTAGGCGTTTCATCTTAGATCTGTCCATGGATTTGGAACAAAGACCTGTCCTTTCCTTTTGCTTCTCATGGCTATGAAACTGAGAAGAGAGCAATATAAATGACACAATGTGACTGAGTCTGTCCTCAGGGAAAACTGTTCTAGTTTCACCATAGTTTTTACCATTTTATTTCCCTTCCATCTGAAAGCTGACTTGCATTCTGATACTGGCAATCATTATGAAATCAATGATTTGCCAGTTCAAGACAACAGGTGGACAAAACCAAACCAAGGGAAACCACAGCTGACCTCAGCAAGCCCCATCTCAGGTTCATTATCCCCACCAGGGATGAGGCACTGTGCTGTTCTGGCTGTGCTTTCAGAGCTACACTGATGGCTTTTCTGGGCATTTCTGTCAGGTGCTCCACTGGATGGGGTTAGGAATGGCATTGTAGTGTGGAACAGTATGATGTTTCTCAGCATTTGCTAGTTGGTGCTTTGTCACAAACTAGATTTGAAAATTACAGTGGCAAGGAGGCAAACAGGACCAAGTGGCAGATCTCATGATTTTTCAGACATACCACATCAAAGATCTCTAATTCATGAAGTGCCAGAGTGTCGGTCTGTGTCCTGAGATACAGTGGCAGCCAGACGGCAGAAAGCTGTAAGTGCAAGGCTGTAGCATGAGTTCATCCTGATGCTACAGATTGGGGTTGTTCAGCCTGGAGAAGAGAAGGCTCCAGGGAGACCTTAGAGCAGCCTTCCAGTACTTAAAGGGGGCTACAGGAGAGATGGGGAGGGATTTTTTACAAGGGTATCTAGCGACAGGACGACAGATTTAAACTAGATATTAGAAATAAATTCTTTACTGTGAGGGTGAACAGGTTGCCCAGAGAAGCTGTGGATGCCCCATCCCTGGAGGTGTTCAAGGCCAGGCTGGATGAGGCTTTGAGCAACCTGGTCTAGTGGAAGGTGTCCCTGCCCATGGCAGGGGGTTTGGAACTAGATGATCTCTAAGGTCCCTTCCAACCCAAACCATTCTATGATTCTTAGAAAGGCTCATGTCGGGACTGTGCCTGCTGGCAAGCACTCACTGTGCAGTGCCAAGCAATCCCACAGCCTCTTCCCTGCTCCGGGGTCCTGTGCATCAGTACAGCTGAAGAGCTGTGTCAAGTATGTGGGATTGTAAAGCAAAAAGAAATAAAAGGGCACCATACTGGGCCGTTAGTGCATGAGGAGTGTGTGCTATTATTTAGTACTACAAGTGCGGTGGTGGTGGGGTCTCTGAATGAAGTTGGGGTGTGTGGCTTCTACAGGTGTGCTGCATAAGGACCGGTCATTGCTGAAGTGTTACAGAGTACTCAATGCATGTTGATTTGAAAGGGTGTCAGGAAAAAAATTGCAGGTTTTGTAGCATGTAATTTTTCAAGGTGTTAGCAACAATGTTAAATAGCTGAAGTTAAAATTGCCATGTTAAGAAACAGTTTAACTTGAAATCTGCAGGACCAATATTCTGCCATTAGCTCCCACATCCTTTGTTTCTTGCCTGAAATTGCCATTGCCAGCTGCAGAAAAAGAGCTTTTTTGTATACAGAGTATGTATTGTTTCAGCCAGCTCTACCAAGAAAAAAAAGCAGTTTGTGCTCTTTCACCCCACCATGCTATGCTGGCTTAAACCCTTTTGAGGCCACACAGTCATTTTGGTTAGGAACCTGAGCTGCCTGAAAAGTAGTCCAGCTCAACTCCGCAGCCCTTCCAAAAATTGCTGGAGTTTTTCAGCTGGTTCAAACCCTTCACGAGCTTCATCAGCTCACCCAGTCACATGATATCCAGTTGCTTTTTTTCTTTTCTCCTATAAAAACATTATTATTGGGGAGAGGGAGGAGAAGAGATCTCTTCTTTTGCAAGTCACAGAAGTGGCTCTTTTGTTGTAGCCTGAGCTGCTCTGACTGTTCTTTTTGCCTCTTCTTTCTCCATCTGTTTTGAGATGGTTACTTTTAATGAGTGGCACGCTGCAGAGTTATTTGGGTACCTCTATTCCCTGGTTCTGCAGGGTGGCACAGATCAGAGACTTTGCTTCTGAGCAGGACACCTAATTTTAGTTGTCAGTTTCTGCTTTTTCTCCTGTTAAGTCAGTTATGTGCTCAACAGTGCAGGGTAATCTTCCCTTCCCACCACCCCCCCAAACCACTTCATTCCTTTATCACTACTGGCAGTACACAAGAAAAGATGAAAAAAGGAGCTGCTCTGAATCCTCAATCAGATAAGCAGAATCCCCAAAATAGAAACACCGGTGTTGAAGCAACAGACTCAGCACTTTCTGTTTTCTATTCTATTCTTTCTTCTTTCTTTATATTTTTTTCTGAAAAACAGAAATATTCTAAAATATTTCTATTTTTCCCCTCCCCTCTGAAATAAAAAATGTGTTTGAATATTGACAGTCTTTATCAAAGTATCAAATTACTTGCCAGTTGGGAAGAAAAGGTGGGCATAACCAAAGTAGCTGCTCGCTGGGCAAAATTTGGTCCTTGATTGTGGATGCTAAATAAAGATTACAACCAATGAACAGATTTCTAGGGGTCAAACTAAGCAGCCCATGTAAATGCTGTGTACTGTGCCTGAGAAGCACTGAACTGACGCTGTGGCAGGTTTCCCATCTCTGGATGCGTGTCATTGCTCTTCCTTTTGTGTGTGTGTCTCTGGGTCTGATGAATGTGAGTGAGGGCAGGGAATCATGAGCTTTTACCTTTGTAATGCTTGGATGAATACTAGTAAATTTGTCTATTGATGCTGATACTGTTTTTCTTCCAAGTCAACTGAGAGGAAAGTGTAGTCCAAATGAGGTCAGCAGCTACTCTCTGTGTGTGATAAAACAAAATACAGAAAAAAAAAAAGAATAGGCCAGAGGGCTCAATTGATGGTAACACTCACAATCCTGTGCAATATAAACAAATAACAAGCCCAGGCTACAATTCTGCTTAGAAACTGTGACTTTTCAGGCATGTCAATGAGCTCAGCTTCACGCAAGAAACAAGAAACTCACACAACCTCTATTCTTCATCTGCCTTAACTTGTTAAATTGCATTGACACAGAAGGCACGTGTGTTCAGCATGTCTCCTTATACATAAATTATCCCATCACACTTTTTGCAAAAGCACCAGGCCTTATTATCTTTGTCCACAATGTGGTGGATTGGTAACTGTGGAGGAGGGTATGAAACTGTTAACACCACCTTTAAAATGAAAGGATTTTAAAAAATAGTTAATGCTGAGATTTTTTTCTTATTTATGAAACACATAGACTTTGGGTTTCCAAGCTTCACACTGCAGTCGTGAGGTATATATTCAGCTTACCTACTTTCACGCACTTTGAAGTACCTGCATTGGTGGTGCAATTGCTTATACTTCTAGTCAATGGAGAAAGATAGGTCCCTTCAGAATTAGGTAACTGAGGTCTGAAAGACAATTTGGAGGTAGGTATAGTGCTAAGTTAGTCACCTTAACTTAATGATTAAGCTTTAGTGAGCTAAATCGGTGCTTAGCTCTTTGTTTCATGTGAAAAGAAAGATCCCTGCAAACAATTTTAGCTCTGAAAGGAGTTTTTTAAAAGAATTACTGAAGTTGCAGTAAAATCCTCAAAGGAGGTGGCTACACTAGGCATGGTTTGCTAACACTTTTAACAAAATGTTCTTAGTCCGTGATAAATTCTCTGGGTTTATAGGGAGGGTTGAGAGATACGATAATCTTCTCTTTAAAAACAAATTTGTTTTATAGCCCAGGAGCAGTAGGTTGCAACAGCTATTTGTAATTACATGCATGACAGTAGCCATTGGATAGAGGCTCTTACAATCATGTAGGTTGTATGCACTAATAAAGTTTAAAACAAGAGGAGAGCTTCAAGTTTAGAATTGTGGAAGGATTCAACAGATAGATAAAATGCATTTCCTCAGTGGCTTTGGGAAGACCAGTGACGAGGGAGTTTCTTGTTTGGAGGGCATGATGGGGGAAGAATTGTATTAATAAACCAGGAGTCATGAGTTACCAGGGGCCTAATTAGTGGAAGGGTGTTGTTTTGAAGAAGACCACAGAAGTTTAATTTTTATGAAGAATTTCAAGGAGGACAGGGATGCTCCTTAAGGGCTTTGGTTGCACTTTCCTTCTCTACCTAAGGGTCAGCCAGGGAAAAGGAGCTCCAGAGAGAAATGGTAAGTTGTTAGGCAGAATGGAAACGTGGCTCATGCTGTGGTCAGATAGTAGGTTTGGTAGGTAAGGGTGAGTAAGATGAGATCCATGGGCACAGGGCAGTGTACTCACTGACAGTCAAGTAATGACTCCTACATTGGAAGGTGGGAGTCAAAAAAGCTCTTGAATAAGTCCTCTGTATCTGTATTCTGGTGGGACTGTAGGATGCACTCTGCTGTGACTATGATGGATGGGATTGATCCTGCCAAAGGTTCCCTGTATAAAGTATGAGTGGATGGTGTGAGCTCATCATCTAAGGCACCTTCTTGTGGTCACTGCCAAGTGAGAAAGAGAGAAAGCCTTTCCAGAAGGCATTTCTTGTTCATCCTCACATGGGTGTTAAAGGTGATAGCAATAAGCTGATGAGAAGGTGAACATGACCTGACAATGTGTGCTTGCAGCCCAGAAAGCCAACTATGTCCTGGGCTGCATCAAAAGAAACATGACCGCTTCTTCTGAGGGAAGGTCGAGGGAAGGTGATTTGCCCCCTCTGCTCCGCTCTCATGAGATCCAGTACTGCAACCAGCTCTGGGGTGCCCCAACATAAGGAAGACATGGACCTCTGGAGTGAGTTCAAAGGAGAGCTACAAAGATGATCAGAGGGCTGGAGCACCTCCCCTATGAGGACAGGCTGAGAGAGTTGGGGTTGTTCAGTCTGGAGAAGAGAAGGCTTCAGGGAAACCTTATAGCAGCCTTCCAGTACCTGAAGGGGGCTACAGGAGAGATGGGGAGGCACTCTGTATCAGGGAGTGTAGTGAGAGGACAAAGGGTAACAGTTTTAAGCTGAAAGAGGGTCAATTTAGATTAGCTATTAGGAAGAAATTTTTCACTGTGATGGTGGTGAGGCACTGGCACAGGTTGCCCAGAGAAGCTGTGGATGCCCCATCCCTAGAGGTGTTCAAGGCCAGGCTGGATGAGGCTTTGAGCAACCTGGTCTAGTGGAGGGTGTCCCTGCCCATGGCAGGGGGGGTTGGAACTAGATGATCTTTCAGGTCACTTCCAACCCCAGCCCTTCTGTGATTCTGTGATAAGTTGCCTCGTGGTGCGTCTCCACAGAGGGACTTAAAGTGGGTAAGAAAGTTGTATGTAGCTGATTGAAAAGTATTCTGCTCAAAACATGGAGAAAAATTAGTGAATCTGTACAGAGCTGTGCAAGGCTGGATCATGCTTGTGCAATTTAAACACTACGATCTCAACAAAACTATGTGTTTTGATATATTTTAAGGGAAACAAGTGTGACTGTATTCCTCATTAAAAAAAAAAAAGAGTAAGGGGTAAAAATAGAAACATGAAGATAAAGGAGAAGGTGAAAGTATCACATTTGCTTGAATTAGAGGTTTTGTCTATTGTCCTTCAAATCGGATAAAGGGAAGAGAAACAGGTATCTGTATGTAATAGAGGAACTTTCTAAAATTGTACAGTTGCCTAAGGTTCCTATAGAAAATAGAAAAAAAACCTATTGCAATGACAGCTGTAATGATGTATCTGCAGAAAGCTAATGTAGCAGAGTCTTCTTATTTAAGAAGTAACCTGATTTTGCCTGGTGTGGGTTTGAAATAAAAGGGAATCCTTCAGGTTTGTATATTCCTAAGTAACTAAAGATAACTGCTAAGTGCTTTATCTTCTCTCTCCTACCAGGACAATAGTGACTGGCCTGAAACCTTCATTGTTTTTGCTTGGGAGCACCAATTTGCTACCACATGCGTAGGCATGCTGAGAAACTGTAATAGAAGTCTTGAGGGAACCTTTCACTTCTCAGAGATTGAGGTTTCATTTTTAATGCCCAGTTTAAGCAGTTCTTATGCCCATATTCCCACAGTTAATAGCAGGTACCAGATCTCTACTTTTTAACAGAACATGTTATTGTTAGAATGCCTAAACTGATTATGTTAATCAGACAAGTGTTATAGCTTCAGAAAATGAGCTTTCTTTTTGTGCTGTGTATGGGCGCAAAACCCAGGTGCAGTGACGTCAAGTAGTTAGCTCAGTAGCTGAATTTGGGTAGTTAGTTCAGCATTTGTAAATGCTTCAGGTACTGGCAGTTCTCCTGATAAGTCAACAAATGTATGTTTTATAACTTGTGTATTTTCATTAGGTTTTTTCAGATGCTGATGGAGTAAACGTACTGCCTTTACTGTTCTTGTGTGTGTTCTTTTCTTGGATTTGGTTTGGGGTTGGGTTTTTTTTCTTTTTTTTTTTTTTTTCTTCTACTACATCAACCATGCATCTTAAATTATTTGCCAATTGCTCTCTGGCCAGGAGGAGCCAAGAAGGCTCTAAACCTCCAACAGACTGAATTACTACAATTTTCCTTTAATAGAGAGCTCCTTCTGCTGGTGTGAAAAAAAAAAAAAAAACAAACACGTACACTAAATCCAGCAAAGAATGTAGAGTCTTGGTTGTGTGGTAGGTACAGGCTGATTCCTGAGACATTTCTGGTTAGGAAATGCATTATATTTAGCTTTTCTATTAGCAGAAGGGTGTGCGCTAATGCTGTTGTCCTGTGGCTCTTCACTGATATTGTCCCTCTGTCATACACAAGTAATCGAAGAGAACTTATGTTTCTTGATACCTGTTAGTCTTTTATGGATGTAATGGATAATAATATGCAGCCTTATATGTATTAAAAATGAAAATACTGTAGTTTTGTTATCAATAAATGCATTTTCTGTATATCATGAAATAATGCAGTAAAACAAACTTGCTGAAATAAGTGTGTTTCTCATGCACTAAAATGGAAAGTTAATTCTGGAGTACCAAGCTGGGGCAGCAAGCTGTGAGGGTGTTCTGCTTTTCAATACATTTTCCTTCTGATATTGAAGTTGTTGGAACTGCTGTACTAATATGGTTTGATATTCTCAAGCAGCATTCAGCAAATTTTGATAGTGTGAAAGGCAGTAAATACAAATACTACAACAAAACTAATATTCTTTTTTGATGACTGTGAATAAACAGTGTGCATTGTTTCCAGGGCTGCCATACAGTTGATAAAAAGAGTAGGTCTTTTTGTCTAACTTTTGTATACATCCTTGTAGGAAATCCTCAAAGAGTAGTGAGATTCACATTTGATGCTTACGTTCTGTGGTACCAAAGTACTCTTTGACTGAATATAAAACCATTTTTCTTTACTTTCTCCAAAGTTCTCCATAACCTCTGTTTTCAGGCAGTGTAAGAGTACTACGGAGCTGTTCCTTCCTTTGCTCTTCATGCTGATTCTGACGTGGGCCAGAAAAGAGCTCTTGTTTTCTTTGAAGACTGCTGCTGTTTCAGTGTAGCACGTTCATTGGATATTTACCTTGGATGATTAATTCTTTAATTCGTATTTCTTCAGAAGTCCTGGATCCTCCTTCCTGAAGCAATGTCCTGCTATCTTATGAGAGAGCGTAGGCTCTTCTTCTGGGGAAGGGAGAAACGGTGGGGTGGTGCTTATGGGAGTAGTTGTCATCCTTTGAGAGTGCTGTTTTCTTAAGTCGCACCTACCTCCTTCCTCTTGGGAAAGAAGGACTTGGTACTATTTAGCTGAAGAGCCCAAGGCAATCTGGCCAGTGTACCATGTAATATCCACATGGAGCTGTCAGTTCTGTGGAGGACTATTTGTCCTGTTCTGCATTGTTCTGCTACAAGGTAGTGTTCAGGGATTTTTATGAATATTTGAAATACTAGGGCCTGAGCACTGAGGCCCTGAACTAAAGTTGATGTCTAGATGAACCTCACAACCTAACAATATATCTGATATGTATAATATTAATCACATATGCAATGTATTACCTTATTAATATACGCCAGTTTATAAAAGTTTTGTTGTAATGCTTACAGAGCTTTGCTGTAACGCTTGCTGTGTAAGGCTAGTCAGCAGAAAGACACTAATTGCATAACAGTAGCCAAAATTAAGCACGGATGTGCCCTATGACCACAGATGCCAAAGGAATGTGTCAAGTCGTGACAAGCTTTGTTGAGACACACATAACCAAGATGAGTAGATTCTTTTGATCTTGTTATCTCCCCTCTCGGCCGCAGCCAGGCTTGAGACGGAACTTAACAAGGAGAAAACTACACCAGATGTTTTTCACGGTTTAAGATAGAAAGTTGTTTATTCAACTGTTTAAAAGCGGGGACCATTTGCAGGGAAATTTGGAAGCCTCATCTATACAGTGGACGCACTCTATAGAGATTTCCCAATTGCTGGGAAGGGTTCTCTCAAAATCCTAGCTGAAAATGGGCTCCCCAGTGACTGTGGATGTGGATGATGGTAATGTATTAGTAGGGCAATTGGTGATGTATCTTTTTTAATCACTATCGCTAACTCTATGTTGTAATTAATAAGTGCATTACCTTACTTTCTGCTTGCTATAGTAGTTTGCTTATTATTTTGCTGCTTTACCTTATCTTGCTTTAATTTATTTTCATTGTATTATTTTTGTCATTATTTTATCACTTTAAACGTAAGTAAAAATAAGTTAACTTCTTTAATTTGGTGCCTGTGTCCTTTGTGCTATCCCTGTCAATTGGCAAAACAATATTATATAAAAATAACACTACTAAAGTATCAGGCATACTTGCTTAGTCGCTTTTGGATGTATCAACTCCAAAAATCAGTTAGCAATTCCTTCCCACTTGTATATAAGACGTTCTTTGAGATAATTTTTATTCAGGTTGAGCTTGTAGTATTCCTACATAGCTTAAAAATATTCTTGCAAAAGTACTTTGATACTAAATACAGGGAGTAGGCCTGATTTGCTTCTTAAAACTTCCAAGACACATGCATTTAATTTCTCAGTAGACTAATGCACAGGGCATGTTAAGAATTCCTAACATTTCTCCATATGAAAACCATTTTCTTTTATATAGAACTGCTAAATGAAAGTCTTTATGGCAAAAATATTCTCCCAGTCGATTTTTTTTTTTTTTTTAATAAAAAAACTCTTGTCCAAAGCACCTATGGGCACAATGCAGTTGCCCACATGCTGGCATCTGGTGTCATGTAGTTTACCCTGTCTGACCTCCGTCTGCCACTCTAGAAGGACGTGGGTCTTCCATAGCCACTGCATTGTATCTGCTGCTCCATGACAATGTCCTGAAGAAGCTGGGCTTGGGCTGTCACTGAGGATGCCCAACCATGGTGCAGCTCAGAGCAGGAAGAGCTCACTGAGCTTTCCTCTGGCGGCTCCTTCCAGCTACTCTTGAACATTTGCGGCTCGAGCTTTGTTGTGCTGTGTCTTCTGCAATAACATGATCTAGATATTCAAAATAGGCACCTACATTTAACAGGTATGTTTGATCTTGATTTTTCTGTGCTTTGTTTTCTCATCTGTAAGTTTGGATAATACCAGCTGTTCGTCTTTCAGAGATATTGTGAGGATAAATTATTAGTGAACCGTTTAAGTACTTAAGGGATGAGTAATGTTGTAAAGTCTACAAGGAAATTAAACATTCAGTTTTTCTAGCAGGATCTGAATATTGTTTACTAAATGAGGTACAGGGTCATACGCAAAATGCTGAAGAGAGAGCTGTGCATCCAAATAAGGCAGACCTCCTATTTTTCCAACAAAAAAAACCCAAAAAACAAGTGTGAATCAAGACTTCTGTGCTGAGTATGTAGGTAGGAGAGTGTGCTATAATTCTGATATCTGCAACTTTTTAGCTGCCGACTTACAGCTTTAATACTATTTTTACGAGGTGCTATATTTTGTGATATTGTCTGTTGTATCACATAGATACAGGTACACACATCCTCTTAACCAGCTTTGCTAATTCTGGAGTCTGTGACCAGAGCATATGATGCAGCTGAATCAGGGATTCAGGTAAATGTTAAAAAATAAATAAAATATTAAAAAAAAATAGGATGTTGATTTAGAGGTATTTTTGTTGTTGTTGTTTTTAGTATCTGCCTTTTAACATGGCATAAGAATTTTCTAGAAGGTTCACTACTCAATTAAACTTTTATTTTAAATACTGGATGCAGAAGCCATATATTTAACAAGTTTTCCACACTGTTGCTTTACAGTATAAATCATATGTCTTCTGCAAACTTCTAATACACATCAGGTATTCATGATGAAAAAGCACATTTGTACTGCCAGTTCAGAGATAATTACTTGCCATTAGGTTCATAAGAACATAAATTTTATTCATTTCTATCATCTAACTTGTCAACTTCTCACATTTCATCTACACTCTGCCCCTCTCTGAAGAGGAGCAAATAATTTAGTCTTCCAACAAAATGATAATGACTGGCAAATGAAAATTTCATTGAAAGAGGCAGCTCAACATCAGTTGCAGTAAAATAACTTTTTTTATTTTTAATTTTTTCCAGTGATAATTCAAGTGCTGTCACTGAAATGAATTTATTTAAGTGGCTTCTTTCAAGCTGTTCATATTTAGATGCTTCCTTGTTATTTAAGAGGTAAGCACTGTGTGCTAATTATTTTGTTCAAAGTGCATTTTTTACACAGTCTTGTGGTCAATTCTGTAATAAGTTGTTTGAGAAAATAATAGACTTCACTTGCATAACAAAGTTTTTTCTCTCAGTTATGTCACCTGTGTGACACAAAAATGCATACAAATCCGATAGGGGGTGCAAATGTCTAGCATCTCGTTAGGCAAAGGTCATCTGTTTCCATGTGAATTTGTTTTTGAGCTGCTGTCCAGCAGTAACACTGATGGTTTCAGTGATGTGTTGTCTGTAGCTTAATCAAGGACTCCCACGAACCTGTATTCCTCATTCATAGCAAGACCTGTGGCATGCTGATACACAGAGGAGTAGAAAAGATCTTGAGATGTTGGGGAGAGCTGTTGATTTGGTTATTATTTGGGAAAGACTTTCCTGTTACCTGATACCTGCCTACCTCTGTTCATCCAATGAAGTTGCCCATTTGTCCCTAGAGTAATTGAAAGGACTTTTTTTTTCCCCTCAGCTTTTTTGTTCTTTATATGAAGCTCTTTCTTCCCTCAGTGATTGACTACATAAAAACCTTAGAGAATCATAACTGAGCTGGGAGAAAATAACACACTGACAAAATTTATGTTCCTAATAATGATTTGGGATAGTTACAGTATTAGAAAAATATATGTCAAATATTGAAAATATAGAACAATGCTTAATATATGGAATTTGAAATCAGAAAAGGTAAAGTAATTCCTGGCCATGCCTGTCATGTTTGTGTATTAGTCTGCCACTAGAGACAGTCAAATGTAATTCAAGGGGAAAAAGAACTAGCACTGGAGAAGCAATTTTCCAGTGAATCAGTTGCTGGCAAAGGTTGCTTAACAGGGGAGCCTTGCCTTTCCATCAAAGAAAATTTTAAAAGTAAAAAAAAAAAAAAAAAGTAACATCACCTTTTCTGACATTTGGTGGTACAATTTTAGAGGAATATGATCCAGTTAGTCCCACAATGCCTTCCAGCATGCGAGTGCTGACAAGATTTAGAAAACAGATAATGTCCTCTCAATGTGTATGTTAGATATTGGCATTGTAGGCTTGCCTTTATCCTATTAGGAAAATATATACATCTTCAGGTTGAGATGAAATGGTTTGTGAAATGTTCGTGATGTGCATCGAGTACTCAAGAATACCTTAGCAAACAGACAGTTGGAGTCTATTAATGTATATTATTGACTTCAATTAGAGTTTATGGTGTATCTAGTAAATGGGAAAGTGTGGAGTTGTGTGCATAATGTAAAATTAATGTAAATGCTTGGAGGAACAGAATGACATCTGATTCCCTAAAATATTTTACTTTGCAGGTCAATGTAGCTGCAAAGATTTTGTTAATACAGTGTTAACACAGATATAAACTCACAAAGGTGGACAAAGTAGGCATCCTGTGTCCTGGCGATAGATACTTCTGTACTTTTCTGCCTATTTCACATTTCAAATTACTCCACTCCTTGTGTAGACATTCTTGGTAGTATTTTTTTATTATCTTGTTCTACAGCAATGCTAGGTGGCAAGTTAAGATAGAAGCTACAATATAAGCCTGAACAAATTTGTCATAGAATCATAGAATGGTTTGGGTTGGAAAGGACCTTAAAGATCATCATGTTCCAACCCCCCTGCCATGGGCAGGGACACCCTCCACTAGATCAGGTTGCTCAAAGCCTCATCCAGCCTGGCCTTGAACACTTCCACGGATGGGGCATCCACAGCTTCTCTGGGAAACCTGGGCCACTGCCTCACCACCCTCATAGTGAAAAATTTCTTCCTAATGTCTAGTCTAAATCTACCCTCTTTCAGCTTATACCCATTACCCCTTGTCCTCTCACTACACTCCCTGATAAAGAGTGTCTCCCCCTCTCTCCTGTAGTCCCCCTTCAGGTACTGGAAGGCTGCTATTAAGTCTCCTAGAAGCCTTCTCTTCTCCAGGCTGAACAATCCCAACTCTTTCAGCCTGTCCTCATAGGGGAGGTGCTCCAGCCCTCTGATTAGTTTTGTGGCTCTCCTCTGGCCTCTCTCCGGCAGGTCCAGGTCTTTTTTATGTTGCAAGCCCCTCAACTCCAGGTGGGGTCTCGCGAGAGCGGAGCAGAGGGGGAGAATCACCTCCCTCAACCTGCTGATCACACTTCTTTTGATGCAGCCCAGGACACGGTTGGCTTTCTGGGCTGCAAGCGCACACTGCCGACTCATGTTTAGCTTCTCGTCCACCAATACCCCCAAGTCCTTCTCCTCAGGGCTGCTCTCTATCCATTCTCCACTCAGCCTGTGTTTGTGCTTGGGATTGCCTCGACCCACGTGCGGGACCTTGCACTTGGCCTTGTTAAATTTCATGAGGTTTGCACAGGCACACCTCTTAAGCCTGTCAAGGTCCCTCTGGATGGCATCCCTTCCCTCCAGTGTGTCCACCACACCACACAGCTTTCTTTCCTTTTGTTTGGTTTGGCTTTGGTTTAGTTTTTTTTTTTTGTGAATTGTTTTGGAAATCTTAAGGTCTTGGAGCTATCCAGGTCACTGAACACTAGGTTCTGGGAAACAGAAAGTTGGTTTAGGTTGTTGGTGGAGAATGTACACAAATGCAGACAAAATATAATCTAATGCATTTGCTTACAGTTTGTTGCTAGCAGTCATCTTTCATTGTAGGATGATGTATTTCATTCAGTCATTTTCAATTTCCTTTTTTTGGGTGTAGAATTGAAAATTTTCCTTTGAAGAAAAGAATGAAAATATTCAGTTAGAAAAAAAAAAATACAAATGTGAACTGGCAGGCCATTTTCTGTACTTCTAGTTTACCAGAGTCTAGCTTCTCCTAGTGCCTGAGCACCTGGCAAGCCCTGGTACTGGCTGCAGCTCCAAAGCTGTTTGGATCCACGCTAGAAAGCCTTCCTCCTGTATCCTCACTCTCTTGCAAGGAGTTGAAAGACCCCAGGATCTTGAATACCAAGGCAAGGTTGCACTGCCAGGAAGTCTGGGGTTTACAGCATCTCGTCAGATGCGTTGGCAGGAAACGAGTTGAGTTTCTGCCTCCCTGGTTCCACTCAGAAGTTTGTTTGAGGCACTTCTATTTCAGTGAATCTGGTTTCCCAAGGAAAAAAAAAAAATAACATGGGGACTGAAAGAGTTTAGATAAAGATAGTTTAACAGGTAAACCAAAAGCCATTCATGCAAGCAAAGCAAAAAGAGGCATTTAATTCACTGCTTCCCATCAGCAGGCAGGTGTTCAGCCACCTCCAGGAAAGCAGGGCTCCACCACATGTAACGATTATGAGGGAAGACAAATGCCCTCACTCCAAACTTCCCCCATTCCTTCTTCCCCCAGCTTCGTATGCTGAGCATGACATTGTATGGTATGGAATATCCCTTTGGTCAGTTGGGGTCAGCTGTCCCAGCTGTGTCCCCTCCCAACTTCTTGTGCCCCCCCAGCCCACTCGCTGGTGGGGTGGTGTGAGAAGCAGAAAAGGCCTTGACTCTGTGCAAGCACTGCTCAGCAATAATGAAAACTCCCCTGTGTTATCAACGCTGTTTCCAGCACAAATCCAGAACACAGCCCCACAGCAGCTACTGTGAAGACAATTAACTCTACCTCAGCCCAAACCAGCATGTTCTCCGCCCCTTATTCCATTCCATACTAAGCTGTGTGGTGCTTATTGCCAGCTGCAGTGAAACCATGACACGTTTACAACAAAAGGGTTTTCTGGACAGTTCTCTTGCCAATCTTGACCAGCAAACCAATTTAAGATATTTTTAAAAATTTGTTTTTTAGCTAATCCCAAGGTACCTATGTTACTTTCCTTAAATGAGAATTTTCCATTTATTAAGCAGACCTAGCCAAAGACACTGGTGCTGGACTGCCCTTTACTCCCAGTTCAGAGGAAGGGCAGTTTACTATCAGATACGTAAATTGTTTTGTTGTTACTAGGAGCATCTTTGCATTAAATGCAACACTTCTGTAGATTCTTTCAGTTCAAGCAATCTTTCAAAAGACACTTACTTTAACCCTGCAATTGGTTTGTAAATTATCGTATAGCTGTTTACCCATATTCCCGTAAGCATTTGGAATAACGTGCTGGAAATAACCACTCTGCTTTGCAAGGTGTCTTCTAGTCTGGTGGAAGCATTTAACACCTGGTGGGTTCAATGTCTAAGTAGAGGAGAGGCAGAAAGGGTCTGAGAGATAACAGAGAAAGATACCACAAAGAACGTAAAGTCATCCAAACCCTCGCAACTTAATATTCAGACCTCGCTCTTCTCAGCCCACAAGTCTTGGCTCCAGTGGGCCACGTCCAGGGTTTCAGAAATGGTGTCGCTTTCCTTCTCTGCACTGAGGCAACCAGCAATGTCAAGCCATTTATACCATCTGCCACGCGAGTGTCAGTGAAAGCAAGAGGAGCACAAGGGGGTAGATACTTAAGGACATTAGTGGTAAATTATTTAAATGAGAAACACCAGGTTTGGTGTTGAAAATCAGCATAATCTTGGCAGGCTGGCTTTCTAGCAGGTAGGCAGTAAAGTGAAGCGCAACTGACTGCTCTTGCCAAAATATTGGGATATTGGGTGGGCTGAGTTTCCTCTGTCTGTTCACGTACTCCTAGAACTGAAATGGTGGAATGAAAGAGTGGTTCAGATCGGTTTTGTGAGATGGCTCATCTACAGCATGTTTTACTCTGTGAGAAAAGGAATCTTAATATAAATATTTACAAAAAGAGGCTTGAGGATTTTCTAAGTGTGCTGCTTAAAAGTTTACCAGCAAGGATTTTTTCCAGCTTGTCCATGACTAATAACCTTATTTTTGAGAACTTTCAAGCTGTATCTTTGTTGTGGTTTGGGGGTTTTGATTTTTGCTTTTCATAAATAGGCTTAACAGGGAGGCACTGAAGTCTGGGGTGAGTCTGTTTGTCAGGAAAATGCAAGAGTTGATTTCCTACATGGCCTTCTTGGCTGGCAAATGCAAGCTTAAGTACATTACTCAGTGATTTTTATTTTTTTTTTCTTTAAAACTCTGGTTCTGCTCACTGGTCTGCAAAACTTTCAGTTCACTGTGCTCTCACTGCTTGCCTGGAAAGGAACAAAGAGAGAACACAAGAAATAAGTCCACTGTGTTTGAAGAAAAGCGTGGGGCTTAAGGAAGGCTTCTGAAAACCTACGGTGTTACAGCTCTATGCCGTCTTTTTCTTGGTGTACAGTAAGAAGGACCGCTCCAAACAGTTTTAGGTCTGAGAGAAGGAATGAAACTGAGGGAAAAAATTAGGGACTGTAAGGGGTCTGATTTATAGAGGTGATAGCAGCATACGAGGCATCTGCCTTCCCGCCCAAGAATCCAGCTGTGATCAATGCAAACCCACTTGTTGTTGCAGGATGGTGTGGCTGTTGCTTATCCTTGAGTCCAAATTGTCTCTGCCTGGTTGATAATGAATATATGTTTCTTGTTTTGCTGTACTTGCACATCTTTGATCTTAATGAAAGCTAAAAGCAAATATAGATCTGGGATATATATATGTATGTGTAGAAAAAAAGGGCTGAGATTCTGTTTGCCTTTAGAAGCTGGAATTTAAGAAAACTTTATGTGGTGAGTTTTGTGATAACAAATAGGAGAGTTTCCTGTGATGTTTCTGCAAAGTCTGTGGGTTTAGATATATATGCAGCAATTTTCCTGCTTGCTTCCTCACACCTGGCTCCTGCTTTCCCACTCCTAAAAGCGAAGAAGAATTTGAGTGCAAATTCTCTCCCAGCCCAACAGATAGGCTGTTACACAATGGGACTGCTTGCTTGGTTGGTTTTGTGGATTCACTTTGCTTTGTTGTGAGTCTCCTGTGTAGAAAGCTATTTGTGCTTTAAGGAACAGAAAACGGCAAGTGCTGGTGAACCTGATGGGCTCTCAAAGCCCTGAAATGGAGGCAAGTGGGAGGTTTGTACCAAGCACTGGCATACTGACCTCAGTGTGTCATTTAAGTGTTTAAAGTCCTCTTTAGCTCACATCAGTGCAAAACATTATGGTGTTTGCATATACATTTCTGGGAATTGGTTTTGAATAAACGGTGTTTGGTCATGTTGAAATTTTGCATGAACTCATGAAAAAAATTAACTTCTTTGCAGCTATCAAAATGTATAACAATCTACTATGCTAATTAGGAAAATATATGCCTTTTGGAACAACATACAAAATTATTATATTAATTTCCTTACGTAATCTAAAAATATTAATTGATTATGGCTATGACTGTCCTGTGTTTTCATTCCGTTGTAGGACTTAATGTACAGAGAACATAGTAAATGAAAGAACAGCTGTGTTATGAGTTGTCTGTTTGTAAAACATAGAAACCCAGTTGCTTCCCTTTAAATTGCATATTCATGACTGTTGCACCTTAGCACAAAGGTGCGAGAGTTACATTCTTCCTTTGAGGCCTACATTTTTATTTTAATGTGTAGTATCTGTATGCCGAGGAGCTAGAAACAGTTACAGAACCCAGTCTGCTCGGTGACAAGAGCACGACAGTGACTGCCTCTTAAGTGCTCATACCCTTTCAAATATTATAAGACCTTCCTTCTTGCTTGGAATACTCTTGTTGGGTGAAGAATGTCTCCAAAGAATCATTCTCCCATGTTATCTGCTCACCTTGACTGAAGCAGCATGAGCAGATGTTTCTATGTAGCTATTCAACTTCTGCTGCCACAGCATTTCTAGTTAGAAGAGAAATGTATTTTTAATACATTTCGGTACAAAATTCTGAGTGGGACTAAAGAAAAATTACACCTGAACCAACTCCTGTTTCTGTAACTGTGGTACCTAAAGCAAAACAATAGAATAGGAAGGAGTGGTTATCAGTGAGCAGATTGGTTTGTGTTTTTTGAGGAGACAGGGTATGATTGAATATATCAGTGTGTAAAAACTAGGCGTGTTAAGATCTAGTTCTCTTTTGCTGTTGATGGCTCATGTTGAACTGGATCAATGACCGACATCCTGTGTTGGACTAATTCTGTGGGCAGTGCAATTCTGTTGCACTTTTCAGAGGAAGACTTTAAAAAATAATCATTAAAAACTTTGAAAGAAATCATCTTATGGTTTGCTAATAGATCACAAGTAGTTTTTTATGCAGACTTTGATAGTGCTAGACTGAGGTAAATGGGTTTAGGTATTTAACCGCTGGCAGTGGAAGCTGTTCCAGCTCTGTGTCTGGACGTTGAGACCTTGGCGCAAGAGCATTTGAATTACTTTCCAGTGTCTTTGGCCCTGGGACAACATCGAACATTAGGTTAATTTCCAGCAGAAATATAAATGTCCATGAGAATTTTGCATAAAAGCTTAAGAAGACTGGTTTTAGGAGGATAAAAAAAAAAAAAAACAAACAAAACAAACAACAAACCCCCCCCCCAAACCCGACAACCAAACAACTGGAAAAGTAATGCTGAGTGCTTAACAGGACATAAAGGAACATGCATTTGGGTTTTATATTAGCAGAAAATTATTAACCTGGGATGTCAATTTGTCTTTATAGTATGAATTTTTTGTATCTAAAGGTACATTAAAATTAATTTTGAAGTAATTTTTTTCCTAGAGGGCTCTTGACATATGCCATAATTAATTATGGCAATTCCTGTCCATTATGGCAGGATGGAGCCAAGTCTACACTAACCTAGCTTTTCCTTTTTTTTAATACTTTAAATTTATAACTGCAGAGTATTTCCAGAGTGGGTGGGGGACTTCTCTTATTTTTTACTAAAGTTTTCCTGAATCATTCTTTACAGAAGAGAGTTGATGTAAAGGACCTTTTGAATTTTGTTATTTCTTCTATTTTTTTCTGATTTTGTTAAAAAAGTTCAATTTTCTTTCTCTGCAATTTCATAATTTTCCATCTCCCTTCCTGAATGAGGGCAAAGCTTTACTTTTTTTATCTGTAGGCAAAGGCTCTATTTCCTTATTGACCCCCAAGCTGGAATTAGTGGCTCAGTAGGCTTGATGTAGACATTGGATCAGTCTTCTCTAAACTTGATACTTGTAAAAGTGAAACATTATTTCTGCAATGAGCATGCTTTGCATCCTCCTTCTCGCATAAGAAATTGCTTCAGCTCTGTAACTTCATTATGGAGATACACTGGGGCACTTCTACATATATTACCTGCACTGAGCAAATTTAGGACACGGCATTGATTTCTGCTAGGGAAACTCAGGATGTGCCACCAACTCTTCCTACTTTCTAAAGTGACTCCTGAGGCGAGCCTGTGAAGAGGTAGCTGTGTTGGCACCCTCCCGGCATCTCCTCCCCCACTCCTACATACATAGAATCATCATCTATTATCACTGTTGGCAAAAAGAAAATAGCCCTCCACCTGATAAGTGAGTAAGGATTAATTTCTGTTGAAAGCTTTACACAAACCTGCTTGTTTCTTAATCAAGTTCAGAAAATGCATTTTGTATGTGATACAGCTTTTTTACAAGTAGATCATGATTTTTCCCATTGCTTTTTCCTTCTAGTACATTTTTTCTGTGGCCCTTCATTTCAGATCTGAATATTTCTGTGCATTTTTGAGCTTTGATTTTCAGAGGGAGCTGATATCTTTTATTAGCTCACCTGATAGATGAAAGAAAAATGGATGAGCTTCTGAAATTCCTCTTACCAAGCTCTTCTCAAATTATTGAGTTACTCTTCTCACCTGTGTTGCTTTTATGCTGGATCAGCAGACAGCAGTCTATTGCCAGAGTGCTTTATCCTCTGCAAACATTTGGGGATGCTTTGTTACTCTGGGATTCTCAGAAACATACTGTAAAATTCTCAGTGATCCATGGGAAAATAGAAGCGAACATGAAGTTTTTCAATAATTTCTCTAGTACTGGAAAAATGAGGAAGAGAGATGTTCCTACTGATCTTGGCATTTGTGACTGTTTAATTTGGAAACCAGGCAATATATAATACTTTTGTTTAAGAGTTTACATTATTTTATATGACTTTATTAAAGTAAAAATGTGATAATCCCTTAATTTTTAAAAATTAATAATGATACTGTAGCTGGAAAGTGTGCAACTCCAGATTTGTGGGTGCAAAAATTTTGAAATTGTATCCTAACAGAATAGCTGCATTTTTATATTCATTTTGTCTGGTGGCAAGTAACTACACAGGGTGAAATTAGCCCAGTGCCTCTTGATCCTCTTTTAATTAGGACCGACAGCTTGTAATACAGATGCTTTGGATATATAAAAAAACCAAAACCTGAAAAGGAAAGGAGCTCTGTGAATCAGACTGTGCGATGATGACTTTATTTATAGCCTAGTTCATTGATGATTGTAAGTAAACTTGACTTCCACACACAGCAAAGTGTGAAATATCCAAATTAATCACGGATGTAAGTGCCTAGGGAAAACAGATTTTGAGAGGATCAAAGGTACGAAATGAGACACAGAAAAGAGTGGGGCACAGGCCAGTTACGGATTAACAGGCTGAAGGGTTGCTTAGCCCTCAGAAACAAGGCTCAAAGGCAGAGCTGCTATTGATTTTTTCCTTAACCAAAATCCCTTTTATGCTGAAAAGAGTTAAAGCATAGACACACTAAACAGATTAAAATCTTCTAGATCCCACTTGCATGTGGCATCTGAATTTATCTGGCTAGTTGTAAAATGCTAGTGCTGCAGTCTTTCCACCATGAAGTGGTTGACAGCGTGATGTCACCCACCAGTTCAACAGAGCTCTAAGCAGCAGATGTCAAACTCAAACTAGGCTTGGGAAATACCCTTCAAATTTTAGATGGGAGTGACCAATGGCCTGGTCAGGCTCCACAAAAAGCATGTGGATTTTGGACAGGGCATACAGTGGGACAGAGAGAAAAATTACTATAGGCATGCTTCCTGCAAGGCAGCTGAACAATGAAGACCCCCTTTCTGGATCTGCAGTAAGCTGTGTTGTTCCTAGTGGAGTTGCAAAGAATGTGACACCTGACAGATATCACGGTGACTAACATGTCCCAGAAAACCCACATCGCCATAGAATAAGCCACTCCTTCAGGGAATGAATTTGTTGTATGCTACTGATAAAGGCCTCAGTAGTATATTGGGACATATACTTCCCACTTTAGGACCATATCTTTAATCTCAGGGGGAAGAGTAGCATCAGTGGTGTGGTGTCATCTACAGTGAAAGCTTGTACCTTTGGTGAACCACAACCACTGACAGTGCCCTATGGCACTGGATGTCCCACTGTTCTTTTCACAGCAGGCACCTGGCAGCTGGAAGTGAATTAAGCTGGACTGAAGTATCTGACTTAAAGTGCTGTGCATTGCACCAAAAGGTTCTGGGATTTTCTGTCTGATTCTGTTTGATTATATTATTGTCTGTTGGGGACTTAATGAACTATATAAGTGGATGGTGAGGCAGAATGGAAATTGTCTGAACTGCTAAGCTCGAAGGGTTGTTGTGGTCAGTTTCACAAAATCCAACTAGAGGCCAGTAACCTGTAGTGTGCCTTGGGGACCAATACTCGGGCCGGTACTGTTTAACATCTTCATTAATGACCTAGATGATGGGACAAATAAACCCTTGTCAGGTTTACAGACAATACAAAATGGAGAGGAGGAGTTGATACACCAGAGGGTTGGAGCTGCCATTCAGCGGGACCTTGACAGGTTGGAGAAATGGGCTGGCAGGAACCTTATGAAGTTCAACTAAGGAAAGTGCTGAGTCCTGTAATGACCTAGTTTTGACTTTGGATTAACAGGTAGGTGAGGATTTTCTGTTCTCTGGTTGCTCTGTTGTGACCAATATACCATACCCCTCTTGAGCTCAGTTTTCATTCTCGGGTGTGCCAGACTCATAGCCACACAGTGCAGCTTACCTGGTTTTCATCATTCCCAGTGCAAGAGCTTTATACAAAGCCAATCAATATTTTCACCACAAAGAGGTAAGAAAATAGCCTGTGTCTGTTGGTATTCCTAACCACTTCAAGCAATTAACTCTTGAGGCTTTTGACCTCAAATGAAGTATGTCTTCTCTGCTCCCTGTGACTTGAATTGGTGTCTCCCTCTCTCTCTGTCTTTTTCCCTGCTTTTTTAAAAATTTTGTGTAATCAAATCCCTGATGGAGTACAGATGTTGAAGAGCATTCTGTGCCTTCACCAAGCAGAATGTGAAGTTTTCCTAGTTATTCCAATTAGATTTACATTGCTCTTCAATGGGAAGGAATGATAAGGTGCTGTTCAGTGTCAGAGATTTTATGGCTCACTCCAGAAAGGAGGAGATTTTTAGAACTGCAGAGTCTTTGTATTTTAGAGTCTGTTTTGGATAGGATGAGAAAATCTTGTCAATAGTTCTAATTCTGGAGATAGATGATGAAAATGAGCAGAACTCTGAAAAAATGCTTCTGCACGCAACATTTATTTGAGCTATAGAATTTTTTCCCCTTGGGGGACAATGAATTCATACTGTAAGTTTTTAGAGGTTCAAAAAGGCATTGAACAAATTAATGAAAGAAAAATGTGCTCAAGTCAAAAGTTGCCTCCTCTGGATTAGAAAGTGCATGAATCAAGAGCTGGTGTATGCTAGAAGTGTATCCATGCTTATAGTTAAACTTCTCTATTTGCGGCCTCTTGATACTGAGCTCTGTGGACCCTTTGATCTGACCCATACCTCTGTCCTTGTCCTGTTCTGTGAAGTTAAATGATCCCACTCAAAACCTGAGTCCTGGCTACTGCTTACAAGGGGACAACACAGCAAAAAATGCTTCTACTTGGTCTTGAGCATTGATGCAGGTCCCCAAGTTCTGGGGGAGAAGTTGTGAACACACTAGAGATTTCTCCATGGATGCTAGGCACTGTCTGGGATTCAGGTACATGGACTGTGTCAACTGTGCAATGTGTCAGCCTCTGATTTTACTAGGTCAATAAGGTGCAAGATTTTCAAATCATCATCAGTTATTGAAAATAAGATGGTTCCAAACATCTTTTAAAATCTGTCTGCTTTTATGGAGACCATAAGCTTAAACCTGGAAGAGTGATTTCAGGCAACACCATTGAAAACATTGGCTGCTATAACCAGTTTTTCACAGAACAAACAGAAGAAAAATTGCAAGCAGAAAACATGTTTTATGTAAATACCAAAACATCTCAGAAAAGCCAGAACAACATAGGTAAAAATAACTTTCTGGTATTCTTCCAGATTTGCATTTGCATTTTCAATCAATCTGTACACATTTGAAACAAAGTAAAATTAGAAGATTGGAAGTGTGAAGCAAGGTTTGAGGGGGTTAGTTCAGATAACAATGTAGATACAATTCTTTCAAAATGCACTCAACTCCCGTTATACTGTCAACATGATATTTGACTATACACAAACACAGACTGCTGCAATGATAATTTTATACCCTATTCTACAACTCCAATCATCCCTAGCCTTTCAAAACAAGACAATTTGTCTTGCTGTAAATACAAAAAGAATTATACAAATGTATCTTTCTGCTTTATTATCCTGGAAACCTCGTAGATCATGTGGAATGTTTGGTGTGTGGCAGTCCAAGGAGAAAAACAGAAAAAAGATGGCATTTAATTTGGTTTCTTGCTATGTTTACCTCAATCTGATGTGGGATTAAGTTATCATTTATACAGCTTTAACGATGTTTTTATTCCTTCTGAAGTTTGTGAAAGGCAGGTCGGTTTTATTGTACTATATTTCCTGAGTTTTCTGTGTGTTAGAAGTCATTAAGAGGAGTGCAGTAACTACTTGGTTGGAGAAATGCAAGAAAAATATTATACATCTAAGGAAACTAAAACTCCACTTTGTGAATATGACATAGATAAAATCACAAAAACATGTTTAAAATCCTGTTGACTTCTGAATGTTTATGTTTTGGGATTTTTTTCTATTTGCAGTCCAAGAAGTTCAGTCAAGAGGATGAAGTGCACAAAGACTTATGCCAGTAGCTCTCAGCAGCTTAGCTTCAGATCACAGAGCAAGTGCCAATTGATACTGAGGATGCCTTAGCAGTGAGCTTCAGGGAGGTTGAAGGTTCAGATGGAAGTACCATTGCAGAAGTGTTCAGGCTCAGGTATTTCTCTATGCATCAAGGAAATGGCTTGAATGAGTAATGAAGGCTGGAGTAAGAAATGGGCAGTACAGACAGTTGAAACTGTCTTTGTCTTTGAATGGTGCTTTGGTTTGATTTAGTGTTTTCTCAGTTTTGTTAGACGTTATACTGTTATTGCTATTTTGCTTGCAGCCTTACTTTCTAATTTCACTTTGGCCCAACACAGACTGTACCGTGTCACCAGCTACTCAGATGTTTGAGAGGCACATTTCATTTGGCCTCCAAGGGGTTGAAATAGGGGTTTTCTCATTCCCGGTTGGTGCAGACAGCAGAGTGGACCGAGGATATTGTGTGCAGAGCAGTGGCTGCTCAAGGACATATACCTGTTGGCCACAGAAGCCAAAAACCCACCTTGAAGTGAAGCTAGGTGATCAGTAATCACAGCTGAATAGATGTGTTTTCTCTCAGCTGTAGTGTTTGTCCCTGTGCTCAATCCTGCACAGGACACCTGTATAAAAGTCCTGTTAGTTGTTGGCTTTTCCTTATAACAAGAAGAGTATTGGTTTCCAATACAACAGCAAATTTTTTAAAGTGTATTATTTTGCAAAATTCCTACTTGCACTCCCCTATTATTCGCAAGTTGCACATAATTCAGTAGCATTTGTAATGTGTGCGTAACTGTAATTATTTTTACTACTATAGAATTTCCATATCATAAATACACATTTTCCTGTCAAGCTTCATAAGATTTATCTGTAGGAATAGCAATCTTTATACAGATGATCGAGAGCAAAACAGAGTTTCTTTTTTGCCCCAATAGCTTTTTGTATCAGTCCTGCCTGACTTGGGCTATGGATACTTCTTCGTTAATAGGTTGAACAAGTAACTAGATAGTGATTCTACTCAAGTTCTGTGGTTCATAAAATGTGTTTCATCCAACTTTTGAAACATTCTTACACAAAAGCAAAAGGTTGGACAGCTTAAAAACAAATAACCTCAGGTCCTATAACCCACATAGGATTCTCTTGCGTTGTGGGCAGTGTGTATTAAAGCTTTACTCCCTTGACTGTGGCAAGCTGTCGTCTGCATGTGAACTGCATTACTGGAATCCAAGTGAACTTCCAGCTGTATTTTATGTTACATGAATAAATTAAGAACTGGAATGTGTTATTTTGTGTTGGTTTATAGTGCAGTGAAAAATTACTGCCACTGGTTGCCTTAATCACATGCAGTAATCAAAAGACAAAGCTGTGCAACATTAAGACACTGATTTCAATCAACAACAGTTAAGGAAAAAAAAATCATCAAATTAAAACCCTGAAAACAAGCCCTGGCCCTGCTTGTGTGTGTGTGTATATGTGTGTATATAT
>NW_010103013.1:0-1798 GCF_000699245.1 Pterocles gutturalis | reverse complement strand
GGCCCCTCTCCCAAACCTGAGAGGCAAATATTGCATTAAACTAAAAAGGTTTTTTTTTTTCCTCCCTGAGCAAAGTGACGAGCAAATTTCTCCCCTACGAAGGGCTTCGCCATTGTCTTTGCCGTGACTAACAGCAGTCGTGTTGAGTTCTACGCGGCTTCTTTTTTTAATTTGCTCCTATTATCATTTCTAAGAAAGCCATTGCTGTAATATCAGGATTTGCCTCCCACACTGCCCTCCTTCTCAGGAAAGTAGATCATGTACCGGCTTTCTGAGCGTTGCTCTGCTTCCCCGCAGGGAGCGGGAGCGATGGGCTGCCTCCTCACCTGCAGCCCCCTCCCCACCCCTGCCGCTCTTGCGGGCGGCCGCCCCTCGCCCAGGAGAGCCCCGCGAGCTGCCCGGGGATGGATTTATTCCTGGAAATTGCTCATAACCTGCATTTGTAGGAAATAACTGCTTTAATTGTCAGCTGCAGATGGGGTTTTCCCAGAGGGAGCGCTGTCCAGCAAGTAATTTCTTTCTGTGCCCCTGTGGCCACCAGCCCTGTCCCCAGCACTGTAGGAGGTCACATTTCTTTCTGCTTCTCCCCGCAGGCCGTGTACCGGTGCCCTGACCAGGTGTGGCACGTGGAGCTGCTGCCCCAGCCCCGGCAGCTCTACATCCTCTGTGCCCACAGCGGCATTTACTGCGTCTCCCTGGACCAGCAGAGCAGGTGAGGTGGCTGTCACCCCTGGGGACAAGAGCTGGCCCCGTGCCGTTCGCCCTGGGGTCCCGGGACCACTTCTCAGGGCTGTGGTGGCATGTTGGGCATCTGCCACCACCTGCTCCATGCCCGTCCTCCCGCCAGCGTGGGCAGCATTCCAGGGTTTGAAGCTTTGTCTCTCTCCGCGTCGCCGCTCTCGCAGCAGATGCTAAAAGCCGTGCTGCGGGGAGCGTGTTCCTGAGGCCAGGGTCAGAGGCAGCCAAGGGAAGCGCTGGCTTCGCCCTACGCCTTGGCTGAGAGCTCTTCCCCGTTTGCTTGAAGGTTAATGGAGCAGACGGACAGCAACGACCAAGAAAGCAACTGTCCTTCCAGCGTCTTCCCTGTGGACTCGGATGCCTGCATCTTCCCAGACTCCAGCCTGTGCATGTTCACTCTGCTCAACAACTTCGTCATCACCTTGTCCCAGGCTCACGGCAAGTGGTGGATGAAACTCCACGAGCTCCCATGCCCCGAGCAGGAGAGTCCCCCATACCGGCAGATCAGCGAGGTGGGCTTCTGCCCCGGCCCCCAGCCCGGCGACGACGGGGACGGCCCCCCATCCCGCTTCCTGCCCGTCCTGTGCTGTGCCTCCTCCCCCGGCACCGTGGGTTCTGGGGAGGAGCTGTGGTGCTCTGGGGGCTTCGTGCTGGAAGAGCCGCTCTTCAGCCTGCTCTTCGGGATCGACGCTGCCATGCTGGAGTCTCCGATGATCCTCTGTGGCTTCCCGGACGGACAGCTCTGCTCTGTGCCGCTGAAGGCCCTCAGCTCTTCGCCAGCCGTCAATGGCTGCCATGACGTTTCAAACCAAGACCCCCCCGTGAAGATCCTCCACCATCTGGAAGAGCCCATTGTCTTCATCGGGGCTCTGAGAACGGAGGGGGGGGCGGCGGAGGATGCCGAGGACGAGCCGCTCTTCGGAGATGCTGGCTGGGACTGCGTGTTGCCCGGGGGCCCCTACGGGAAGATGGTGGCCGTGAAGGCAGATCAGAGGGAGGAGACGACAGTGCCGGAGCTCAGGGAGTACTACTTGCGTGGGCCCATTCTCTGCGCTGCCTG
>NW_010103012.1:0-1084 GCF_000699245.1 Pterocles gutturalis | reverse complement strand
GGTGGCCACCACTGCGCCGCCGCCCCACCGTGGCCCTGCCTCCATCAATAAAGCTGCAGCGATGGCACCAGCGTGTGCGTGTCCCTGGTGTCCCCGTGCGCCGGCTGCGTGTCCCCTGGTGTTATGTCCCACAGGTGGGGTCTGTTGCCTGCTGTGGGGGCGTGTAACCGGGGTAACAGGAGAAGAGCGCTTGCTGCAAGCTGTCTCCTCTGCCACCAGCACCGTGTGCATCTGCCAGCAAGGGGGAAGCAGCTCTCAGCCTTATTGGCCAAGAGTCCCTATCAGCCCTGGCCACCAGCAGGTTCTCACAGAGGGGTGTCGAGCCGGTGGCACCCATGTGCCGCACTCAGCCTACACTGTGGCTATGCACAACACAGCCCAGAGCACTGTGAGCGAAGTCCTGGGCGAGGTTTTCTCTGAGAGATGGGGAAACACATTTGTCAACTGGTAGCAGCCAGAGCTGACCTTCGTCCCCAGCAAGCAGGAACTGCTGGAGTGGGGTGAAGCTGAGGCCCCCAGCGAGCAGCAAGTGGGGGCAGCAGCCAGGGCAGTTCTTGAAGCACCTGACACTGAGGAGGAGCAAGAAGACAGAAACAAAGATCTGTCCAAAGGGGAAGACACCACGATCCGCAGTATCTGGGTCAACCCCTTGGCCCCAGAGCTCCTCCAGGACATCCCGCTGCTCCCCATGACGAGCCCAGCAGCACAGAGGGCATACAGGTGGCAGGAAAGGCAGACGATGACCTGCAAAGCACGTCTCCTGCTCCTGCGGGGCTCCCGGATGCCAAGCCGGCAGCTGCAGGCCCCTGATGAAGAGGGGCACCGTACACCACTCGCTGCCATGGCGTAAGAAGAAGCAAAGGCAGTGGCTTCTCCCATCCTCAAGAAGCAGGCCACAGCGTCACAGGCAGCGAGTGAGGCACCTGTCCCATGCATCCCCACGCTTAAGGCCTTAACCCAGAGTGTTGTGAGCAAAGTTCTGTGGAAGGTTTCCCCTGAGAACCAGGGAGATTCATCTGTAAACCAATGCACAGGCATTCTATCCACCCCGCGCACCCCAGCCCTCAGCCTGCAGCACCCCTGG
>NW_010103011.1:0-45103 GCF_000699245.1 Pterocles gutturalis | reverse complement strand
CACTGGTCTCCACTTGGACATCGAGCTGTCCTATCCTAGAAGGTCACCAAATTTTTCAGGCACAATTTTCCCTTAGTGAAGCTATGTCAGCTGTCACCAGTCACCTCCTTATTTCCCATGTGCCTGAGCATAGATTCCAGGAGGATTTGCTCAATGATCTTGCCGGGCACAGAGGAATAGCGATGGCTGATGTTGTGGTCCTGCTCACTGCTTGAGACCTACCCTTCCAGCAGGGCTTTCTGCTGCTCCGGGCCTTCTGCTGCTCCACGCTCTCGCTAAGATCTGATTTTTAATGTTTTTAACAATTATCAGCAATGCCTTCCACCAGAGGGCAGCTATAACCTCTTTCTCAACGGTGTATTATGATAAAATTTGCATTTCCTGCATTTTATATTTTGAGACCATTTGCTCTGATTGTGTTGGTTGTCCCCTGGGTTCTCTCACTCTAAAGCTATCGAAGACAATAAAGTAGGCTGGTTTACTGCTAATAACTAAGAATAAATTGTCGGATATCTGTCACCTCTCCAGCAACTGAGATTCTTTGGTTGTGTAGAAAGCTTGCCAGGAGCATAAAGTGCACTGATCCAGGAAACCACAGGCCAGAAAAATACTCCTCTACCCAGTCTAACAGCCCCTTTAACCATTTTCCTTCTAGACCTGATCGACAGGGCCTTCAGCAGGTTCAGACACAAGGATGTTGTCCATCTGTCCAGGCTGAAAGATGGGCTGAATGTTTTGGAGCTTTGGCACGGGGTCACTTACGCATTTAAGGATCTGTCCATGTCCTGCACGGGGCAGTTTTTACAGTACTTCTTGGAGAAAAGGCAGAAGCGTGTCACTATTCTGGTGGGTGAGTATGCCTCCTTGTGGGGGGTAAAATTTCTGTGCAGGTCTCTACCTTGGGAGCCATCATCCCACGGGCTTCCCCATTGGTGCCCCGGGGTGGTATTGCCTCCTGGGTGGCTGTTGAGTGATCTCCAGGTAATGCCGGAGTAGCTTCTCCAGCCAAAAACAGCCCGTGGAGCATCTCTGCATCTTTTTCTTAAAGTGCAGTGGTGCAGGTTTGACTAACATATCATTTTTTTGCTTTTTTGATTCTCCCTCACTTTGAAACAGGGACTTCAGGGGACACGGGGAGCTCAGCCATCGAGAGTGTGAGAGGGCAGAAGAACGTGGACATCTTTGTCCTGCTGCCCAAGGGGTTGTGCACCCAGATACAGGAACTTCAGATGACCACTGTCGTTGAAGACAACGTCCACGTCTTTGCTGGTTTGCATTACTGTTGGACTGTTCACTTTACGGCCCTGCTGTGTCAAAACCATGACCCCAAAAGTCTCAGGGGGCTGCTGTTTAGCAGCTGCACCCAGCTGGGTCATTGCCATCACGGCCACTGTGCCCAGATGTCTGGCTAACAGAAGCCTATAGTGGACATCCCCATGGCTTCAAACTGACCCTGTTTGTGAGCAGCAATACTTTGTGCCTGATGCGCTGATGTTGGCAGATCTAATCTTTCCTTTCTCCTTTTGCCAGCTCATGGGAACAGTGATGAAATTGAAGAGCCGATCAAGGAACTGTTTGCTGATGTCGACTTTGCCAGAAAATACAATCTGATGAGCCTGAATTCTATCAATTGGTCTAGGATTATGGTGCAGATTGCTCACTACTTCTATGCTTACTTTCAATGTGCCCCGTCCCTGGATACAACCCCGTTGCCAGTGGTGGAAATTGTTGTGCCAACAGGAGGAGGAGGAAATATCACAGGTGAAGGGAAAAAAGATAGGTTAGATAGGGAAGAGAGAGAGTGCTGTGACCTAGGAACTAAAAGCATTTTGCAGATATTGGGTATTACTATTTATTAAAACACCCACTCTCTGTTAGGATTTCTTCAGAACCACTTATATTTTATTACTCATGTATGGTTATTACTCATTCAGGTGTCAGAAAATCCCAAACCACCGTTTGATGGTGAGGGTAGCTATCTTGAGGATGGGCACATTAGAAGAGGACAGAATGTGTTTGATCCAGAAAAGAGGGAAAATAGTGTGGCTCTGATTTCCTAAGTGAGACATTAACAGAGGTGTGGCGTCCTGCCTGGTCCTATTCTGGTTTGCATGGTAGTGTGCAGATCAGAGAACCACTCTTAATTGCATAATCTGGTCTTCTAAATGTGAGTCCTTGATTGCCTCAATCCCAAAATAGGCTTACAACTATTTTATGAAAGCGATGAAGGATTTGATTCACTCAGCTGCATTCACTGAACTTCCAGGCTGCCCATCTGAAGCAGCATTAATAAGCTGCAAGAGCCCAAAAGCTTCATCTTTCTTGCTTGAACGGCAGCTGCCTGAACTCACAGTCCCCTGCCCATCCATCTTCAGAGGTGGAGATGCCCAAGGGTCAGTGCTGGATAGCAGGTGGAGCATTGCGTCCCTGGATTTTATAATCTGGTGCTCTATGAAAACATTAAAGACAAATATCTTAGAGTCCATTAGGGAATGTAATTTGTGTCTGCTTCTGAACGATATGCTCGATCAATTTGTACAATTTCTTTGCTAAACCTCCTTTGAGTGTTTCTTCATCTAGAATGCATGCATTTAAAAATTTTTTTTCTAGCTGGCTGTATTGCCCAGAAAATGGGTCTCCCGATTCGACTTGTTACCGTGGTTAACAGCAATGACATCGTTCATCGGACTGTTCAACATGGAGATTTCTCACTGTCAGAGAGCGTCAAGGCTACGTTAGCACCAGCCATGGATATTCAGGTATGTAATGAATTGGCCAAAATGGGAAAATACGAAATATTACGTATTTTTATATTTTTTTCCATGTACTCTGTTCTAGAGTTTATGAGAGCATCATTCTGCCACTGGTTATGCCTCTCAGTGATGCATTAAGAGGTGTAACTCATATTGAGCATTTATGCTGCAGACTGCTGAGCTGAGATAGATCAAACTCCTTCTTCCTCACTTTTCAGGGCCTGACTTTGTAATCTTCATTGTTAAATGCTGGGTTTCTGGGGTTTTATTATATGCAAGGTTAACAAGAGAGGGACATTTTCTCAATATGCGACACTTTGAAAATTATAAATCCCATCATGTTTCAAGGGCTTTGTTGATGCTTCTGAAAGGCTCCACCAAGAGCAAGAAAATAAATCAGGAAGAAGGTAGGGAAGCCCAGAAGAAATGCTTCATCTATGGCCATCTGCAGTTTGCTCAGAGCAGAACAAGTCTCAGCAGGCAGACAAAGGCCTCAGAAATAAAAAGTCATGGAGGTGCAGAAACCAAACACCTGGAAGCAAATACCTCCCATTTCATACCTACCCTGTGATCCACAGGGATTGGATCTGCCTCCAAACAAGCGACCAAAATGTGAAACACTTGGTGTTGTATCACCATGGCCTTAAGCTACCTGGATTTTCCAAAAGCTGTTCAAACACATTGGGAGGACCTGGAAGACTGGAGGAATAATGGAATCACAGAATGGTTTGGGTTGGAAGGGACCATAAAGATCATTGAGTTCAACCTCCCTGCCATGGGCAGGGACACCTCCCACTAGCCCAGGTTGCTCAAAGCCTCATCCAGCCTGGCCTTGAACACCTCCAGGGATGGGGCATCCACAGCTTCTCTGGGCAGCCTGGGCCACTGCCTCATCCCCCGCACAGGAAAACATTTCTTCCTAATAGCAGTCAGTAAGTCATTATGCCCCTATGAGCAGGCTGCGGTGGTCTGCAGTTTGACTTTCCCCTCAAGGCATGAATTTGTGGGGCTCCTCAGAGCTCAAAGGGCGTCTGGACTCCCCTCTTGGCCCATGTGCCTTCAGTAGCTCTGGTTTGCTGAGGCAGCATCTAAGCATGTGCCAGACTTTGCCATCATGAGGAAAGGCAGACAGGTGAAGTGATGTCCAGAGATTCCTGAGGAGCTGGATGGGTGTATCCCTCGGCACATCCCTCTCCACGGCTGCATGGGACACCATTGTTCAGCTCACATCTGAAGCATCCATGCAAATATTTCCATAGCTGAACACATCATTCATGCTGGAGGGGACTTCAGGAGATCTCTAGTTGGGACCTCCTCAAAGCAGGGTCAGCCTTGGTTCCTCAGGGCTTTGTCCAGTCGGGTGTTGGAAACCTTCAAGGATGGAGAGTGCACAACCTTTTTAGGTTGCCTCTTCTGCAGACAAGTTAAAGCAGAGAAACCTTTCCAGTTAGACACTAACTGAAGAATCCTGGCCAGGTTCAACTTACTGGTGTCAATGGTAGTGATCTGGAGTGGAAACCATACGGCTGGTATGAATGGAGGGTGAAGGGGAAGGTCTGGATGTGGGAGCAGCAGAAGGAAGGACAGGAGAAGCAGCGTTGGGAGGATGGTGCTGGAGGCACCTCCGGTAGCAGGTCATCAAAGTCTGGGTATGCTAACATTCAGCTTCTCAGGACAGCCAGGTCGCGAAGCAGGGAACAGCCTGAAACAGGGGACAGCCTAAAGCGAAGGGCAGGCTATGCCCAGACTAGACTGAAGATTACAGGCTGGAGGCCCTGGGAGATGATGGTGGGAAGATGAAGAACAGGACTGGGGCCATAAGCCACCCAGATAAGGACACAAAAGGCTGAGTAAGTCCTGATGACTTGCTGGGGTTGGACAGGATGGAAAGACAAAAGGTCGCAGGCACTGTCAGCTGCTAAAAGGTATAAAGACCTCATCCAAAACCAGCACTTGAACCCAGGAGATGTGCTGAGAACTCAGCAGTTGGTGCCCCTTGTCCTGTCTGTCCCTACCAGGTATCTCGGCCAAATCACCTGGATGAATAGTTCTTGGTGCTGGTGAGCGTGCAGGAATGAGACAGCGAGTGGTGAAATTGGTTTGGGACCCTCCTGTACGGTCTTGCACGGAGTTTTTGCTGCAGTGTTGCAACACCGATTGCTCCATAGCCATACAGGCCAGTCAGGCCCTATATATGTGCCTTATATGTTCATAAAGATTATCGGTCAGCCCTGCAAGGAGCCGGGCGTCTCATCAAGTCACGCAGGAGCCGGGTGACTCACAGCAGCATCTGCAACACTGAGTAAACAGATGGATATTTCTGGTTCTCAAATACATAGTGTGTTATTAGCCTGGGTTCCTCAAGGTGATTATACAGATGTGGTCACACCATTTATTTAGCAGTTGTCCCTTCATTAAGTTTTTTTTAATTTGATGGTCACTGCCAGACTGCTCTGACAGGTCAGAGGTCTGAAGAACATTGGGTTCCCAAAGACTTGTCTTGGGATGTCGGTGTGCAGGGGGAAGACACAAAGCCCACTTCAGCCTCCACCAAAAAAAAGGCGGCAGTAGGACCTCAACCCTAATTAGACATCAGAGAATCCACACAGGTGCTCTTTCCCCCAAGACAGACACTCAGATTTCCGCTGCTCACCTCTCGCATTGTTATGCCAGGAGCCTTACAACATGGAGAGGATCCTCTGGCTGCTCTCGGGCTCCGACAGCCACCTCCTGAAAACGCTGATGGAGCAATTCAGTGTATCGAAAAGCCTTAAGCTGCCGGAGGATTTGCACAGAAAGGTCAGTTCCTCACGCATGCAGCTCTGTGTGTGTGTGCGTGTAAAGAGATTTACCACTACCAGTTGTTTTCAACTCATTTGCAGAATAAAAAAATCCTAGCAGAGGGTTTCCACCCAAAAATTTAAGCATGAGGCCTAAGGAGTTATATATCAATGTGTAATTTTAAATTATGGTTTCTAAAAGAAACCTCATTCTTCTTTGCAAAACTAATGAAAAAATGCCTACAATTATTTGAGTAGGATATGAAACAACCCCTGCCTTGGCCACTCCAGCCCCGGCATTGGCCGTGCACCAGGGCATTGTGCCGTGGGTGCCGGCATGAACCAAGTGTGGCTTTTGGGAGTGGGTCTGCTGGGTTTGGGGCTGCAATTCAGCCTCGGTGTTGTGGTAAATGGGAGCATGAACACAAAGCAGAGAGAAATAGAAGAGAAAGCCCAATGTTTGAATTGCAAGGCTCTTTGGGTCAGATGCAAAGTCCTGCCTCTTCTCCACTGAGCATCCTCTGCCCAGAGACAGCTCCTGCCTGCACAGGAGCAAAATACATATTAAAAAATTACATTATTAAGAGAAAGAACAGCTCTTACACTGAGGTGGGCTTTACAAGCCCTCAGAAACTCCCTTGGAGTGTGAAAACAGCAGCGTGGAGCTGAGCAGCTGAGTTTCGTCTCCTCTCCACCCACATCCCAACACCTGGGGATGGAAACTCCTTGCTTGTGCCCTGGCCCCGTGGCTGGTTCCAGCAGCACCTCATCCCCCGTCTGCAGCAGAAACCCCTTTTCCTTCAGTCCCTGGGGATCCCTGTCCTCCAGCCTCCTTATTTCTAACTGCTTTGCTGAGTGCCCGTGGCACAAGCCCTGCTGGGAGGCGTGGGGTGGTGATACCCCGTGCAAACCTCCCTGTTTCCCTGGTGCCACAGCTCTCGGAGACTCTCTGCTCATGCTGGGCCTCCGGATGAGGACATCACACGAGCCATGCAGCGCTGCTGGGAGGAAAACCGCTACCTGCTGTGCCCCCACTCCGCTGTGGCTGTGCACTACCACTACTTGCAGCCCAGCAGGTAAGGACAGCCGTGGTGGGGAGCGTTGGGGACCAGAGCATCACTTCACCCTTTGCTCCTGCAGCATCTCCAGCTCAGGGCTTGCTTACATCAAAAGTTTTTTTCCTTTTCAGCACGCCCCGGTGTTGCTTAGCTCCAGCCTCTGCAGCCAAATTTCAGGATGCCGTGCTCCGAGCTGGCCTGGTTCCCCAGATCCCCCCTGAAATCACTGCCCTCATGGCGATGGAGACCAGGTCAACCCCCCTGGAGAGGGGGCAGGACTGGGCACAGGCACTGCGGGAGAGGATCGAAGCCACGGCACAGCGGTGGGGGATCGCAGGGCAGGGAGGCACGCAGGCCTGAGCTACTGGGGCACAGCTGGCCAATGCCTCCCAGGGCTCATCTTCCATTCCCAGGAGAGCCCAGTGTTATGCTGGAAGAGAATCCTACAGTCTCCATGCAATGAATTACGTGCTTTGCCATTGAATTATGTAGAGAATTTAACAACATTTTAAGTAAAGAGCTCTACAGTTGTATCCCCTTTTTCCTAGGAATTCATAAAAACTGATTGCAACTCTGAATAACCCTGCCTGTTCCGTCATTACGAGCTATTACAGAAATCTCCCTTGGGACTACCCACAGTCATGAGCTTCCTGGCCACTATCCAGTGATTCTGGCCCTGTGCTGGGATTTCAGCCCAGTGATCCCAGTAGCACCCAAGGTGCTCAATGGGAAGTGCGTGCAGAGCTGGAGTGGATCTGCTTTACCCATCCCTGTTATTTAAGCAGTGACAAGGATTATTCACAGGCATCAAAACTTTCTCAGTGGTAGTGTTAAATAGCAGATATCTTCCCTGGACATGTTTATCTTAAGGAGCTACTTTCCAGTGCTGTATCTCACAGCTCTTGGTCCTAGTCCTGCTGCAGACTCTTCCTGGGCAACTTCCACTGAAACAAAGAGGAAATGGGAAATTCCCCTTATCTTCTGCCTGAAACTTCAGGTCTTTCAATCCCACCTTCCCATCATATACATATAAATATATAAATACCTTGTGTGGGAGCTGCCTCCACAAGTCATGCATCTGGCAGGAATCTCTTGTGCCTAAAAAGGGGGGAAAAAAATAGGAATAATTACACCAGGGGGGAAAAATCCCCCTTTGCCATAAAAAAAAAAAAAAATTCCCCCTTTGACATCAAAGGAAGTCCTCTAATAGGAGGATTCATTTGAAGGTTTAGTGGCATTTAGCAGGGTAAAAGTAAATTCTGTGAGGTGAATCAGCAAGGGTTGTTGCAGAATGTGTGGGAAGAGCGAGAAGCTTTCCCTGGGCTGCAAGCCGCCTTGCTGGCACCTGGGCAGCCTTTTCCTCAGCTCCCCCCGGCAGAGCCAGCCCCGTGCCGCCTCCTTCCATCCCACCGAAACCCTGCGGGAGGGGAGGGACCTGTGCCTCCTCCAAGGTGGGGGCCAAGGTTGCCCCATCCCAATTAACGGGGATGAGGGAAACAGCTCAGCTGAAAATGATGCAAAACCCCTCAGTGCTTGGATGCTGGATGTTTTTAGTGCTAACGGCTCTACCAGTTGCATGGATCAAGCAGTTGGGAGGAAAATGGTGATGGGGTCCAGGAAAGATCTGATACCATCATTCACCCCTCTTTAAGAGCCAAACCAGCCAGCAAAATACTTCTTATTTAAGCAGCAACACAGCCTCATCCTCAGGAATAACCTCCCCCCAAGGGATAGCTTTGCACTAAGGGGTGTGCAGCACGTCACTGGTGGTGTTGATGTGAGACCCCCCCGATCCCATTTGACCCCCGCCATCGGCTACCCCTGTCATTGATGCACACGTTAGTCTCGTTGGACTCCACCACCGTTAATAGCTGTCTCCCCAAATCTTGCAGTTCTCAGCCAGGGACGGCTGCCCAGTTGTAATTTAGCTCTTACTCATAGCTTAAGACACCTCGCAAGGTGGGAGAGGTCTGAAATTGCACCTAGCTCTGCGTCCAAGCCAGAGGTTGCAAATCCAGCTTGCTGGCCAGGACCAGAGCAGGAGGGGGAGGCAGGAGGGTGAGGGGCTGGACCTGGACCCCTGTCCGGGGAGCACTGGGAAGGACGGGGCAAGGAGCGCTGGGCTTGCAGCCTGCCAAAGCCCTGGTGTGTTTTGCAACGAGCAAGCATGGCAAATCCATCCCCATGCTCCTGAAGCAGCCAGATGGAAAAGGGTCCAGCCTTGTGGTGGGAAGGCAGCAGACGATGCCCATACAGGGTGAAAAGGGGTTTATTTAATTATGAACTATCCCAGAAGATACCTCTGTGGGGTGAGGGTGCTGCTTGTCCCCCAGTCAAAACCAGATGTTTTTTTGGGCAGCACACTCTGAAACCTCTCTCTGGGATTTCTGGGGCACAAGCACAGCAGGAAAAGCCTGTTTCATGCCTGGAGCAGAGGCGGAGGGTGCGCAGACACGCTCGGCTTGCAGGGCGGCCATGCTCCCGCAAAGGGCAATGAACGGCCATGCGTGGCAGCCCAGGTGCCTGGGACGTGGGATGAACCTGGCATCGTGGACGTGCCACATCCCACTGTTGGCTGGGGGACCATGGCATCCCCGTCTGCTCCCATACTGGAGGTTTCGCTTCCACTTTGGCCCCAAAATCAGTGGTTGGGGCTCTGCTCGCTCCTCCTCAGGTCTCCATCTGAGAGGGAGGGTCGGCTTTGTTTGATGGAAAAATGGAAAACACCGGGAGGAAAGCCGTGCAGAAAGGTGGTGCCTCCTCACCTGACGCTTTGATGGGCAGCTGCAAGCTCTGGCAGCTTGACACATTTCCGAGGTTAATGATATATTACTTCTGCACCTTCCAGAGCTGTTCAGGCCAGACTTGTGAAATAATTAATCATCTCATACGTCAACTGCTTACAGTTTTCCCCAGCAAAAATTCCAGTTTCAGGCTCTTCACCCCAAGCAGATCCGACCCACACATCTTAGAAGACAGCATTGCCCACGAGCCAGTAGCCATCCTCTGCAGGTACCCCATGTCTTGCCAGGGACATTCCCCTGGAGGTTGGGATACCCTTCACACTGAGGAACATGGCTGGGACCTGCTCCTAACCCCTAAGTACCTCAGGTAGGAAGTATTGTACTGGGATGGAGATGCAATGTATTGGGATGGAAATGCAACGTATTGGGATAGAGGAACAGGGTCCTCCATAGTTCAACTTGAGTTTTCTACCCAACAGCTCACATGTATCAAAGCATCTTGCTGTCCTGTAGACATTTGCTGGTGTGTCCAACATGTGATTGGGCTGCTTGTCCCATCATGGGTTGGGGTCTGTCTGGCTACGCGTGGGCTCTACCCTTTAAGCCGTCTGCCTCCGAGCTAGTGGTCATCACCTGGCATTGCGCCCTGTGGAGACATCAGCAGCAGAGCCACACTGTGGTTCATCGCTCCAGCCATTAACAGTGCCATTAAGTGTTCTATTAATTAAAGGGGAACATGGGATGACTGGCTGGCTGCAGTGCTGGCCAGGCTAAAATTAGGGGGAATATAGGGAATATAGAGATCCCCAGTGCGCTGAGGATGAGGATGCTATTTCCCACACATAGAGCAGTCCAGCCTTCCCTTGTGTTTTGCCATAATGTCCATCCCCATCTTCCAACTCATGGCCACCCAACCCATCCCTCCCACCCAAGAAATTGATTTTGGGGCATTTCCTCCACTGACCAGGGCATCATGTCCTTCTGCTCCAGTGTTATGGGCTGGGAGGAGCCTGCGGCACAGTGAATTCTAAGCCAATTCTTTAAAATAGTGTTCTGAAGGTTTGGGAGTTGAATTATTATTTATAATGCCCTGGGGGTGCCGTGTAATTTATGGACAGGTATGAAGACAAGTAGGTGCTCAGACATGGGGATGAGCCCAGCGTAAATGCCAAGATAGAAAGATAGATAGATGGATAGATGAAGATAAGCTTCTTGGCCAGGAGAGCTGGAGATTGAAAATCCTGCTGTTATAGATCTCTGCTGTCCTAGGGTAATACTTACTATCCCAGTACTCCCACTCCGTATAAAGTCATCTCAAATCTGGTGCAAATGGTTTGTTTACTCCTTTTTAAAATTAATTTATCCCAAGTGCAAGGGGGGAAAAAAAAAAAGGCAGTTGCTTTGTTGTTGCAATTTGCTGCTAGGCATTCCTATGTGTGCTAATGATAAGTATTAATTAAATAGCTTGCTGTTGTCTTTTAAATGCAGTTCTTTCAGGCTGTAATTAAACACAGACACTCAGCTCTCTCTGTCTGCTAGAAAGAGGCAGGCAGGCCTCCGGAGCTCTGCACTTCTTTCCTTGTAGCAGGAGAGGAGTGGAAAATGAGGCAAAACCAGTTTCCATTGAAAGCTCACCACCCTGTGCATGTCCTTCATGGGGAAAGCAACCAACTCAAGGAAATTAAAGGAATGCGACTTCCAAGATCCCAGCCCTGCAATCAAAGTAAGTTTATATGCCCTTAAGATTTTGCAGCTTCATACATTTTAAAGGCAAAGAAGATCACTTTGTTTGATCTCCGGCGCAACACAGGCTGGTGAACATCACTCCGCCGCGTTCATCGAGCCCAACAACTTGTTGGCTTGTGAACGTCTTGATCTGAAGGTCTAGAGATAAGAGTCCATCCCTCTCACTTGCTTCTTAGTTTCCCCAGGTTTTTTCACCCTTACTGCTGCTCCTGTGGTCATTATTAAACTCCCAATGCAGGGTGTGCTTCCTGGGAAAACCTGGACTCCCACCATCCTGCTGCCTTCTCCCCTCCCCGGCTTCAAATAGAAACTCAGCACTAAAGCCCTCTAGAAATGCAACTAAAAAAGTCAGATGCTCACGTGATAGAAGACAATACCTCAATAAAATTTGTCATATGCCGAATGGCACCTACACCCAATGTTATCCCTACCCTAAAATGCTGCTGTTAATCAATAAATACACAAAGTGACACTGTCCGTCTGCTGTATCCATTATAAGAGAGGTGAGGGAAGATGCAGCTCACTTGGAGGATGCCATGGTCAGAGCTGGGCCGTGAGAGACAAGTTTCTCTCCTGCAGCCACTGCCAGGAGTGTGGGAGGGAGGAGAAGAGACATGGGGGGAACAAAGCCAGCTCCTGCTGGTCACCCCAAATCCACACATCCACCTGTAGCTGGACCTGCGCCTCTACGGACAGTGAAAGTGAAGAGCTACACCCTGGTGAAGACAGTGGGAAGTGTGTTCAATGGTTGAACATATATATTTTTTTGAATGGAAATACTTAAGGATGCATTTGTGTAATCTATCACTGGAGATGTGTAGAGCACGTATAATAAAGAGAATATAAGACAGCCCTATTGCCTCCCTGTGAAGGGGTCCCCCATTTGGGGCAGCACAGTCCTTTGGGCACCCCAAATGATGCTCCTCTGCCTTGACGGTTCCCCACCCTTTACAGAAAACAGCCATGGCCCCTTTGGGGTCCTACCAACCTAAGACTGGATTTACCACGGGCTTTTCTGTTCCACCCCCTCCCAGCCCCAGCTCTGCAGCTGTTGGGGGAGGGGGGGTCCGGGACCCTCTGCAGGTCCTTTCCCAGCAAGGGGAGCAGAGGGCTGGGACCACCCTCAGGGCTCTTGGTGTTAGTGGCAACAGAAGTGGCTCAGAAGATTTTTTCCCAATTATTTGCATTTTAGAAATGAGAAAAGCAGAGAAAGGAGAAGGGAAAAAAAAAAATGGAAAGAAAAACTAGCTTGCATTTAGAAATTAAATATTTAATTGAAAATGAATTTTGATTTGTTTGGATTGTAACAACAAACTTTGTTCCATTAAAAATTATCTGATTTTAAGCAGAAACTAAAAAAAATATTCTGAGATTAAAAAAAAAAAAAAAAGATAATTTTAAGCCAAAGATACTCCTTCTTGGTCCAAATGGTTAAAATCCTGTTTAAATTTTGGGAAAGGAGACAAATTTAGTAATTTGGAAATTTTAGAAACCTTTAAAGCATCATTTCACAAACAAGGTGATATGGGGGGGAGGAAAAGTGTTGCCTTGCTGGAGCAAGAGGCAGGCTGCCCTGTGTGGCTCTGTCCTTGCCCTGACGCCCCTGAGATCACCCTGAGCACTTTAAGATCACCAGATACTGTCAACAAAGAGTTTGTGTTCTTTTTTTTTTTTTTACTCTCTAGTTCCCTGCCTTTTGGCGCTTCCAAAGCTGCTCAGTGTTTTTAGGGAAGGTTAAAAAACACTTCTTAAAGCAAGCAGCAGAAAATCATCTATAACATGGCTCCAGGAGGGAGATGATTTCAGAAAAATAGCAAAAATAATCATTCCTGTAAAAAAATATAGTTAAGAAGCAGTGAGCACAGGAGGACTGTGATATTTCATGCAGTTCTTTGCTGTCCATCTCCTTGCTCTTGCTCTGGGAGTCCTGGAGCAGTGAGCATCGTGGGTGTTTGCACAGCCCTTTGCGTGTGAATATGAAACAGCAGTGGGATGCTGCAGGAAGGGATGGGGAAGGCAGAAGGGGCTGTGTAAGAACACAGCATTATTTTGGTACCAGACATACAGAATGGAACAGGACTCGCTATGCTAGATCCAGGACCTAGATGTGGAAGAAGAAAGGACATTTTTTGACATTAAAGTTACAATCAGAGCTTTAAGCAAAAAAAGTAGCTTTTGAGGATGGAGAGTCCTTTCTGCTGCTGACTTTCTGCATCACCCTGGGGAGCTTTGAGCCAGGGATGGGGATCAGGGGGACCCTCCTGCAGCCCACCCAGCCCTTGGCACAGCATGGATGGGCACTGCCAGCTGGGTGGCTCCTGGGGTCCCACATGGGCTGGGGACCAGGCTGCTGCCACCTCCTCACCCCAAGCCTGGTGGCAGCCCTGCGTGGTCCCTAGCTGCCCGGCAAAGCACCACTATCCAGACCCTGGGAACTCCTCTGGGATGCTTGTGGGGATTAGCCAGGCTATGCTCCCTAAACCCATCACATGCATTTCAATAGTTTTAATTGTTGCCTTTAAGATAATTACAGGCTGGAGAGAGCGGATGAGAAGAGCCCGGTGGATTTGCACTGGGGCTTGGGCTCACCATTGTGTCCGGTGTGGGAGATTCGCTACTTAGCAGTGTTTTTCCTGCTTGGGAGAGCAGTTTGCATGCTGCAGTGAGGGAAGGACCGCAGGTACCCACTCCCCATGGCTGGAACAGCTGGAGCAAGGGGTCTCCCTGGCACCCCACCCCACCCATCCTGGGGGAGAGCATCCCCCAGCACTGGGCTCGGCAGATGCTGGCTCTTGCTATGGCATTTAATCCATAGCTTTTCCTTTATTCCCAAGCCCGTTCAGAAGGGAACACACACCTGAAGTGAACAGGATACTGAAAAACAGCAGAGAGGGGAGCACCCAGCGCCTGCCTTGCCCAGACATGAGGCATCACCTTCACCCGGCCCCAGCACTTGTTTCTTACCGAGGTGGACCATACTCGGGTTTTTTTAAGATATTAGGGTTTGTCCTGGTCCCTCACTGTCTATCCATCCTCCACGGCCAGAGAAAACATCTCTCTGATGTTAAAGGGAGATATCTCCGTCCCTCCTGTGGCCTGGAGTAATTCAATATTGAGTGAGAGGAGCGCAGTGACTGCTTTTCCTCTGTTTGCACCTTTCTTGCAATTATTTTGTTGGAGCTCCCTGCTGGGGAGCAGGACAGGCTGGCTGCAGGGATAACATGACTTCCCGCATGCTGCCTTGTTGCAGGAGCCGGGGCAGTGCTGAGGACCCCTCTCAGGGTGCAGACCCCTGTGCACACAGGGTTTCTCTTTCAAAATTGCTGCAGCCTCTTGCAGTCCCCTCATGGAGCGCATCTTGAGAGCCTGACATTACAGCATCCAAATTAACCCACACAGCCTCCCATCCCTGTGGGCACAATGTGATTTGCTAGGTGGGCTGCTGTTTTGCCGTGGTTTAAGGTGCTGCTGCTGCTGCTGAGTTGCTTTTTCCCATCCCTACGATGGATGGGACCAGCCCAGCACCTGAGCAGCGATGGTGGAGTGGGATGCTGGTCTGGAGGGCGTCGCTCTCAGATGGCTGACTTTGAAGCAGATGAGGAACACACCCCACCTTGTCCTGGCACCTTCCCCAGCAGGAGATGGGAAACTCCTCCACTCTTGAATATTTCCTGCCTAAATGACAAAAACAACCCAAACTTCATTTTTTTCTTGAGATCTTCTCCAGCCTGGTGTGACAGCATGGAACCCAGCAAGGGGTTCTTACACTTGCATTTGCAATTCTCTTTATCACTGATGCATTTTAAAATGAAGACAAGATTTCATCTGAATAGAAGAAATTTCTCCAGTTCATCCTGCTGATTGCAAGACATCTCACGGCTGGTGCTGTTCAGAGCATCAGGCTGGCCGCTTGCAGACATCAAAACCAGAAGTTAATGAAGGGGCAATGCAGGGCCCAGCACAGTGAGGATGCAATTTGATTTAGTATTTAATCCATAGAAATCCATTTCATAGCACTTCCCCTAAATTGCTGCCCCTTTTCCACCCTAACTTGGAAATAACCCCAGTAGAGAAGAAAAAAAAAAAAAAAAAAGGAAACAGCTCAAATATTAAAAATGTGGTGAAGGTGAGGTGGCTCCTGGCTACAGGTGGAGGGGACAGGGATGGGTCCCATTGCTGCTGCCAAGGTGAGTTTTGGGGACCCCCTCTGCCCTTCTTGTGGGGTTCAGATTTACATCTGCAGGTGGTGGTTTAGATGTCAAACCCACCCCAAACCCAGAATTTAGCATCCCGAGGGGCTCCTTGAGGATGGGATATTCCCCACCATGGGCCACGGGCTTTGTGCCTGCGGTCCTTCGCATCCCAACCCTCCTCTTCCTCTCCCCTTGCCCTTTCCCTCCCCCCACGATATGATGCATTGGCAGAGAAAGAAAATAATCAGCTATTTTTTTATTACTTTCCACCCATACTTCCCTCATGGGTATCTGTATTTCTGCAAACTTTTTAAATATTTGCTAATAAAAGCAGGTCCGGTAATGACATGCTCCCTCCCCAAGACAAAATTGCCGGGACTGGCGTTATCTAACAAAAACTCATTTTGGCACAAGCTCGTCTGCGTACCAGCCATTTCTGCCCATTCAGGGATTATCAGCCATCTCTGCAGCCAGCCCCAGCCCTCCTCTCTCATTCCTAGTTAATTGGTGTGAAATTGGAGCAAGTTCTCAGGTGATAATGTGTTTGCATTTACTGCTTCACTGAACCACCCTAGCCACTCAATCCCAGCTTCATTAAAGCCTCAATCTCGGCTTTTGCTCCTGGCTGTGAGCTTCAAACCCTATTTCCTGCGTGGCAGACATACAGCCTAACACATGTCAGGAAGACAGCTTGAGCAGAGCTGCTGGGAACAAGCAAGGCTGCTGCCCGGGCGCCGCTCCGGGAAAATCGCGTTCGCTGCGGGGAGAGATGCTCGGAGTCCCCGCGATGCCTTCACGCTGCGTTGGTGCATATTTTGTGCCCTTTAATTATCCTTGATTAATGAATTAATTTATTTTTTTTTTCTGCAGCACTTTGAAGATAAAAAGCCTTCATCTCAATTCTGTGATTAGTATTTAAAGACTTAAGTGAAATATTTGCAGGCAGAAAACCTAACCAAGGAATGCCTGTGTTCAAACATTCAATAGAGCCTATTCACAAGGTCTGATTCCAGGGTTATTATTAGCAATAAGGTTATCTTTGGCATAATCTTTTTATGCACAACATGCTATTGGATTCCACCCTTCTGTTTCACGCAGGCCCTGGGGCAGAAGGTATACAAATTAGAGCCGGTTCGAGCCTCGCAAGTGTTTTTCATGCAGCCAGAGCTGAAGTCTGGTGAAGTCTGGCTTGGTTATATTTAGGACCATTCATAAGGTTTTTCGGCACAAGATGCACACCCTGGGATGCTCCTGTGCAGGGGAGAAGTGCATTGCCCCCAAGGTAGCTCCAGCCCTGCCAGCACATGCTGCCATGGAGCTGTCACTCTTTGGGGACGTATGTGACACCCCACGGGGTGACTCTTCAAACTGGGGATGGAAAGGGATGGGTTGGGCTGGTCCCATGCCCCCAGGTCACGGAGGCGGCTCTGAGCATCTCCCCGGTGTGTGAGATTTCACGGGTCCAGACATGGGTCCAGTCTCGGACAGGTCTGGACATGGCCAGGGAGAGCCAAGCCCTGCCAGCTGCACTGCTGGGTGAATCTCTGTTTTTGGGGAGCAGAAAGCTCCTCTCTGCTGGGGTGGATGTGCTGGGCTGCAGGCTCTTGGGGATGGGTTGCTCTGGGCACGAAAGCAGAAAGCAGCTGCCGCCTGCCTCCGGATTTGGTTGTGTTTCTAGCTCTTGGTGAGCTGCTTCAAGCTACAGGTAGGAGTTGGGGTTTTGTTGTTGTTGTTAGGGGTTTTTTTGGTGGTTTTTTTTTCTTTTTTTCTTTTTTAATGGATGGTGGGTGTGATTTTCAAACGTGCTCCCCTTTGGCACGTCTCTCCCGGCGACGTCAGCGAGAGCCACGGGATGTCTTCGCCGGAGCCCAGGAACGCCTTCCTTTGAAACCCGCCCCGCACACCTCCCCAAACCCAACCACCGAGGGAGGAGGCAAGGCCACATTCAGCAGCGGTCCTTCACCCCGAATGGCTCGGCTGCTGCACAGGGTCCCCGGGTCACCCCAAAACCGGCTCCAAAAATCCATCGCAGCTGCTCATCGGCTGAGTGGGGTCCCCAGCCTGAGTGCAGAAGGAGATGAAACACACAGAGGCGCAGGAAAGGACGGCCGGTGTGGCTTTGAAACGGCGTGGCAATCCCCTGTAGCCTAGTTTTTAGAGAAAGTATTTTGTAGCTGGTTTTTCTCTTTGTGACTAAACATGGTTATTAGGCCCCGAGTGCATCATTAAACCTGTTATTAAAAGTAAACATGTTAGGCAGAATATACTGGAGCATGGCAACTCATCCAGGGCGCTGGACCCTCTGGAAAAGTCATTAACATTTGTATTTAAAGTGAACGTAGTTAAGAACATATTGGACTAATTCAGGGCCTTAGAGCTATTAAAATGACTACCATTAAAAATAAATATGTTAGGCAGAATATGCTGCATAATTAGAATTATTACAGTGTTTACTCTCATTGTTTTTTATGCTGGCCTCTCACTTAAGAGATTATTGTGTGTATATATAATATAGATGTGATTTTTATATGTATACATACAGGGTAATGTTTCTAACTATATATATTTGGTTATCTATTGTGTTAAAATGACTCTGTAGGATAAATTTGACTTCCTTGTTGCAGGATGAGACAGAGCCCTGGCGGGATGAAGTCTTGAATAAAACCATGCAGAAAAATAACAAATAAATCCTGGCTATATGTAAGTGTCTTGGCCGTGCTCCAGTGTCCATTGAGTTCAATGGGAACCTTTCTTTGACTTTGCTCTCTGGGTCAGACCTCAGGAATGCACCTCTTGCTTTGATGGTTTCGCTAGTGGTAGGTCAGCTTGGAAAATCAGAAAATCAACGCCTTTGCTTTCCATGGGCCGTTCCCAGGCTGAGCTCCACCAGGCTTTGGTGACTTGCCACAGCTCATGCCATCTCATTTCAACCCTGTCTTTTGCGACTCACACGTCCCTGGGGAGATGGTGGGGTGGGACCTCCCCACCTGGGGTCGCGGTGCCTCCCTGCATGGGAAGGGATGCTCCCAGGGAAGAGTTTCCATGGTCCCTGCGTCGGAAGATGGCCTTAGTACTGGACCAAAAAAGTGGGGCTGGTCTCTCTTATAATGTATAGATGATCTATATAATGTGTGTGTGTGTGTGTGTGTATATATATATATACGTCTCATAGAATAATTGAATGATATGGGTTGGAAGGGACCTTTAAAGGTCATGTAGTCCAAACCCCCTGCAATGGGCAGGGACACCTTCCACTAGATCAGGTTGCTCAGAGCCCCATCCAAGCTGGCCTTGAATGTTTCCAGGGATGGGCCATCTGCCACCTCTCTGGGCAACATGTTCCAGTGTCTCACCACCCTCACTGTAAAAAATTTCTTCTTTGTATCTAGTCTGAAACTCATATAGGGACCATCATGCTGAATGCAGTTACGTCCCAGGGACTTGTATGGGAGCTGAGGCTTTCATGGGGCTGGGGAGGACCATTAAAAAAAAATCTCTGCCCTTACCATACTGGCCAAGAGCCATTCTCCAGCAACTCCACCAGCACCCCACAGGACCAGAGGAGGTAAGATCAGGGAGGAAAAAGCTATACTAAGGAATTGCATGGGATGGGAGATGACCCTTGAAGAGCAGCCTGTTGGAGGGGTCTAGCTTTGTTCATTAATTACAGTGAAGGGGATAAGAGGCCAATTAAACCCTGCTGGGTGGCAGTGACCAGCACCTTTCCCTCCAGCCCTTCTCCTGGGGGTGCTTTAGGGTCTGCATCCCTGGTACTGAGACTGCCCTGACTGCACACTGCAGCTGGTGGGGCCACCCTGGGTGTCTGCGGGGGTCTCGGGTTGTTTGCACACCCCAGTCTTGTGCATGGGTCACTCATGGGGTTGCCCCACCCGCGTGACACAGTGTGGGCATTTTTTGGGATGTCATGACCCTGAATGCCCATCAACATAACCGAGATAAGCATCCACCCCTCGCTTTCTAGGAATGGGGTTATTAATGTCAGTAGATGGCACTATTTCTTCTGTGATAAATGCAGGTTGTTCCCACCACTGCTCTGAACCCTGAGCTGGACCTGGCAGGAGAAGCACCAGGCTGAGGGCAACCTGCTTCCCAGGAGTCGTGGGCCCCAGGAGCCAGCAGCGGGCTGCATTGGCTGGATGATGCCAGGAGCTGGGCAGAGGGTCTCCAGAGTCCCTGTGGAGACCTGTCCGCCTGGAGGTTGCCTTCCAGTTGGGTTCAGTGCCCAACAGCGAGTCAACGATCGGCAGCCCAAACCTCAGGCAGCGCTGCCAAACCACGGCGCTGCTTGTTTTGTATCGGCTCTTTTTTTAGGGTTGAAATTCAGTGTTTGTTGCTGATTCTCCATGGGGAAAGGGAGGAGAAGACAGCTTCTGCACCCCTCCCTGCTCCCCTTCACCTGCACCCAGCTCCAGGTGACACTGCTGTGGCTGCTGTCCCTGGATGCTCTCAGCTGGAGAGATGCCTACAGCTGGGGGTCTCATTTGGAGAAATCCCAAGGAGGGGCTCAGCTGGAAACCCCCTTGTCCAACCCTGCCCCAACCCTTGGGGAACCACAGGACCCTGGGGACACAGCTGTCTGCCCCATCCTTGCTTTCACCAGCACCAGGGCTGTTCCCGTGGGTGCTGACATGCACCAATGGTGTCCTGGCCGTAGCCGTGCTGCACCGGTGGCTGCCAATGGCCAGCCAGGGCATCATTCTCCACCTTGCCAAAGCAAACTGCATCTCCAAGAGGTGCTACTGAGTGTAACTGAATATTTGAATAATAAAACGAAACCCTGCTGGTGGGAGTACAGCTGCTATTACACTTATTATTTAATTGTGGCGGTGTTTCAGAGCCCTAGGCATGCACCTGGACCCCTCGTGCTAGGTGCTGTACAAACAGGACGGAGGAGAAGACTTTGGCATTTAAAGGCACTGAGTCATTCCTTCACCCTCTCATCTGAAACCTCAGCTTTGTCTAAAACCTTTAGGATTTTGTTTAATGGGTGCAGCTAATGGTGAGGTAATCAGGGAGCCTTTCGACACGAAACCGAGCAATCAGTGGGTTGGATGCCTTTTGATCTCACTGCGGAGCAAAGGCATTGCGAGGAGAAGCCGCATGGTGGGGTACCAGGAGATGCTGCCTGAGTGGGCGGCCGAGCCCAGCCCGGGGCTGTGTCTCCCGCACCAAGCCCCTTGTTCTGGGATCCTGCTGGGGACCATCACTCTTGTGCCGTGTCCTAGTGCACGCTGGGGCTCTGTGGACATGTCCCTGACATCACTCAGATGCCACACAAAAGGAGATGGGGACCATGAGGGCTGACTGTCTCTCTCCATCTCCTGCAGAAAGGGGACATCAGTGTATGATTTGCTGGTGGCAGGACACCAGTTTCAACCTGTCCTCCCTGAAGGCACCCAAACTGAGCAGTGGGTGCAAGCTGTGCTCTTCCCAGGCTGCTGGATGTCCTGCTTCTGTCTGGCCAGCTCTGTGGCTTTACTTCCTAGAGGAAAACTGTGTAAAGAGGAAAAGGTCCCCAGCAGGTTCTCAGAGAGGAAGGGTGGCCGATGGATGCCCTGGGGAGGGGTTGATGGTCTCTGCTAGAGTGGTTAGCTTGGGAGCCCAGGCTGTCCCTCCTGTGGCCATGTGCATGGAGCACAGCCAGGCTGGAGCAGAAGTCCTCTTGGCTTCTCCTCTCCCAAGGGTGACTTAATCCAAAACCTTTGCTCTGTGGCAATATCTGGCCAGGGCATGAACTGGGGCAATAGTTCTGCAATGACAGAGGCCCCAAGGTAAATCCATGAAGTTATACTTGTAGGTACATTCTTTTGCACTGATCATTTGCCTGGCAAGCTGGTACAAGCTCCACCTGCAGGAGTGCTTTCCCTTCCTGCTGGTGTGAGCTGGGTCTACCTCAGGAGATCAGTGCTGGCACAAGGAGAGTGATGGGGGGACTCCGGGATGGTGCTGCTCCGCACCCATCATCTGGCACAGATGTTGTATGGGCTCAGGGGCCACATCTGCACACCTCAAGGTTCCAAACTTATAGAAGCAATCCTTTCCAGCTCAGTGGTATAGCTGGGACCAAGCCCTGTGTTCAGCTGGATGAGCCGCTGCACGGTCATAAGGAAGGGGACAAGGGACATACAGCTGTGGCAACGGACAGAGGGGCTTGGGTTGGGCACACAACCTCCTTCTCAAGGTTCGTGCTAAGGTGACATCCTTTGAAAGGACCTCAAAGAAGTATGTTTAGAATTGTTACACTAGAAGCAGCAGTGTTGAGGGTCATCCCCTCCTTTTCAGTTGCAGCCAGCTCATGGGATGGGGGAAAGGGACTGATGAAGGTAGATCTGCTCCTGCTGGTGTCAGATTAGGAGGCACCAGTTTGTTTAGGAGGTGTAATGTAAAGAATAACCTCCCCTACAGTAATCACACCTTACTGACAATCAAAAATAAATGATAAAGTGGATAAATGAATATATTATCAAAAGGAAATTGAATGAATGGGATAATGGAGAGGGTAATCCAACTAATCATAGCTAAAGCTATAGCTGAGCACAGGAGCATCCTGTTCAGCACCAGGAGGCAAGATTTGCTGCTCTGTTTTGCATTAAACATCATGTATCTGCAACAGAGAGATGTTAGTCTGGGAGACCAAGCCACTCACAAAGATGCTTCTCCAGCAAAAGTCATCATAGTCCTGAAAAATGACATGTCCCTTGGGTTGGCACCAGGGTGCTGGGTTGGTTTGGTGCAATGGTAAGTCAATGCTAGGTCAAGCTAATGCCATGAGCTGATCTGGCTCACTGTGTCACTGCAAGGCAGTGCTAAGAGCCCAGGGAAATGCCACTCACCCCGCAGGCTGGCTTTAGGTGAAGTGAAGAGCTTGGACTGAATACCACTCTGTCCTGGAAGTTGTCATCTATCAGTGAGCAGTCAACAGCACAGACCCCATCCAAGCACGGACATCCCTGTGGGGAAGATCAATTTTTTTTCACCCCCAAGACCATTTTGCTGATCTTTCTCCTTGTTCCAGCCATGGGGACCTCATGTACCCTGGTTTCTCCTTCATTAATGCAAATACTTTTCTCACCCAGCTTCAGTCACCAAGGGTGGAAACCATATGACTAAAAGCAGACAGGTAAAAGGCCTAGAGGTCTCTCTATGCTTCATTTCACAGTTGATGGAGATCTAATCTCTACAGAGAGGGGAATTGAGGGTGCAGTTCATCTTGTCTGCAAGCAGGCTGGGTGAATTGCACCTCCAGAGGGCCTTTGATAACTACAAAGGCAGCTGAGGTACCTGCTCAGCTCAGAAGTCAACACTGCAGAGACTGGTGAGTGACATGAATGCCATCGCAGTCCCACCTGGCTGCCTGGGCTCCTTCAGGAGCAAGTAGAGCAAAATATGCACATCCACAGGGCAACCCAGCCTACCTGCCCTAGATATGTCTCAGAAGATGGAGTAGGATGGTCCTCTGAGGCATCCTGTCTCTTGCTGTGGACTGTAGATGTGGCACAGGTAGCTTCTAGGAGGTAACTTAGGAGATGAGCATCCTCCCTTCCTTTAGTCTAAGCTCACTGCCTCCCACCAGGCTGCTGGAGGGTTTCACGAGTGTGGGCCCACCACTATGGCTGCAGGGCAGAGCAGCCCAGAACCGTGTGCTGGCTTTATTCCTGTGCCCCACCAGCACACCCAGGGCTGTGACCCTGAAGGCTGTGGACCATCTGCAATGATGAAGCTTGTGGTTTGGAGAAGGGTGTGAAAGTGGATGGAAACCCTAACATGTTGGGGGAGGACCCTATCAGGGTCCAACATCTCCAGCAAAGAAACCTTGGGGAAGAGCACGTGCTTATAGAAGAAGGCATCTCCTACCCACTTCTCCCTCATGTTTCTTCTCCCTGGATCCAACCAGGTGACACCTGGGGACTTTCTGGGAGCTACCATCATCCTCTGCTTCCATTCTGGTGTGGCCAGGGTTGTGAGGTCTATGCCTGGGACCTGCCAGAACACTGAACTCATCCTTGGCTTTCGTTGACATCTGTGGGCTTCGGGCCAGCTCTCAATAACAAGAGACCTGCAGAACATCCCAGCAAGGAAGAAGAGCAAGTGTCCCAACATGACCAGAGCCAGGTGGTGGGATGCTTCTCCCAACATCCCACCACCTCTCCCTGTCTCAGCTTCTCCTGCCGGGCGCTGAGGGAGAAGTGTCATGCAAGTGTCCCCACGCCGGTGCGCTGCTCTCCCTCCCTTTATCTGCATATCGCGCTATGCTAACGAGGCACACGTACAATGTTTGTGTGTGCATGTGAGAGACAGAGTGCTGACTCCCGGCCAAGTGAGAAAAATCATTAGTTACAGGCTCTGCAGGACTGAACTTGACGAGGAACTTGGGGCTTTGCCCCGACAGCGCTAGGCGCTGGTGCATTATTCAGTTTGTGGCTATGTTGATTTGCAGATCTAATCGCTCCAACAACACATACAGAAAATTAATTTGGACGCGGGCCTGGTTTCTAGAGAAAGTTGGACCTAAAGGCGGGAGGTTGGTCGTGTGGCTGAGGCAAAGGCCTGGGCTGGGGAATATCTCGTTCCCAGCTCTTGAGTCTCACAGAGGAGATGGGATGGGGATGGAGCGGCAAGGAACTGTGGAGGTTAGTGGCAATGGAGCGTGTGATAAATGGGACTTCATCCCCATTGTGTCCTCCTAAACCAAAGCCCTAATCTCTCAGGCCTGGCTGTGTTTATACCTCTTGCGCTGTTGGGAGGTGAGTTGGGTGAAGGCGGTGATAGTCTCCTCTCCCCAACCAAGGGATGGCCCCCAAGGGATACTGAGTCAACACATTGATTCAATGGATGTCTAACAATACATCTGGTTAGAAAAACATTGCTATTGAGAGTCAAACCAGATGCACTGTTCCTGGACTGCTGGAGACTTCACCCCCTTTCCTCCTCCTCGCCTCGCTGGTGGCTCCTGTCCCCATCAGAATTCAGCATCTCCTCTCAGTGGAGAAAAAAGTGGTCCCCAACACCAGAGATTCCTCTGTGGAGATGAAGCCATGGGTCTGGGGTGCCCCCAGCTGTGCGGGGATGCTGCCTGCCCTCCTGCCCAGCCTGCATGAGCTGATGCCATGAGATCCGGTACCTGCCCAGCACTCCGGCCGTCGTCGTCTTGAATTACCTGGCGAGCACTCTCCCTCCTTGCGATTGTGGACCCCTTAGCATTGCCTTCAGCCAGGGCTGTCTCGTCTCTGGATGTGCTGAATGGCTCCCTTTTAAAATGGGATTTAAGGGGGCATTAGGAACTAATTAGGTCTAATCAACAGCAGTGGCTGTTTTAGACCTGGTGCCTCCAGTTGACTTCAAAGGGCGGAGGGGATGGGGTAGAAGCCGGAGGAAGCGTTATCAGCAGCAGGAAAGATTTAGACCCTGCAAAATCCCCTCCTGGCAAGGGGTTTTGTGTCCCTAATCCCTCTGCACCCGGCGGGCAGGAAGGCGGCGTGGTCCTCGCCCACTGGAGACAGGCGGGCTGGAGAAGTCCTGGTGGGAGCCCACCACCTCTGGCGCTGTCTGCTGGAGCCCACCTCCTCTGCCACCCCCCACCATGAATGGATTTGGGGGATCTGGGGCCACCCCAAGATGTGAGACACCAGGATGGGGCTCCCAAGGGAGGAGGCGAGGAACAGGGGGGAAAAAGAACAGCAGCAGAGAGAGGAGGTGCAAGGGGACATGGGGACACATCCAGAGCTGGGGGAAGAAAGGAGACAGCTATTTGCCTCCCCTGGAGGCTTCCTCAGAAGCAGGCAGGGGTGAGTCAGGGCTGCTCATGCACAAAGCTGCTCATTAGCGATGTGAAGTGTGTCGGATGCAGGACCCAGAGGCAGGTAGGGTTTATTTGCCCAGGGTGCAGCAGTAGCAGCTGATTCACACACAGCTTACCCAAAACGTAAAACTTTCTCACCATTTTCCGCATGTCAGAGGGACCTTTATTGTAAGGACCTGTATTGCCTAAATCATACGGCGTGGTCTGAGGGCACGGGTGCTGTACAAACCAAATGGGACTTGCCTCCCATTCAAAGCACCGCCAGTTATCTCTGCGATGATTTGGGTGGTTTCGATGCTGCTGGGAAACCTGGGGTCAGGCTCAGCCCCCTGGGAGCCACTTTCTGCCTTCTGCCTGGTCAGGGATGAGAAAGCTGGAGTTTGCTGACAGCAATTCTCCCTGCAATTCAGTTTACACGGCAGTATCGAGCAGCGGTTTAGTCGGGGGGGGCATGTTACGGATATCAAATCCTTTTTATGGAAAGTCAGATCTCGGCAGACGGCATTTTGGAGAGCGCACGGAAAACAACAACTATTTACAGGGTTATGGACGCAAATGCCCTTGAATGATACAAACCATCTTAAGGGGAATTTTTGCGGCTGATTAAGCGTAACCACAAAGCTTCAAGAAAACATGTGTTTATTTTAAGTAAGTAATGTTGATTACTAATGAGAATACTTAGTAGATATGATCAAAGGTAGCTGAAGTGCCGTCATGATATCAAAGACTGGGATGGAACGCTTAATTTAGATGTTGAAAAGCCAATCTAAGGTGAGCGTCTTGAAAGTAAATATCATTAACAGTATCTAGATTAGACCAAGGTATAAAAAGAGTTGGAGGTAACAGCTTTCAAATCTCCCGTATAAACAGGCAGGTGGTGCCGTAGCTGGGGGAGGCGAGTCGGACACGGAGCCCAGAGTAGGGGATGGAGCGTGCATCTGGAACACGCAGCCACTGGCCAGGCTAACGGCTCTGCCCATCGGCATTGCAAGGGAGCCGGCTCTCGGGAGCCAGGTTGGCTCCTTTCTGCTCCAGCTTACCCAGGAGGAAGGGGTGGAAATGGGTCCCCCTGCCCTGAGCATCTCCAGCTTGCTCTCTGGTGCAGGTTGAGGAGGGAGGGTTTGTGATGGGACTCCAGGTGTCCCTCCTGCCAGCTCACCCCAGGATGGTAACCACAGTCAGGAGGTCAAGCAGAAAGATGGATGGATGGGGCCAACAGTGCGGCTCAGTGTCTTTGCCTCCTGCTTTTGAAGCCTGCATTCCTCTCCCATCTCTGTCTTGCCCTATTGGCTAGGAGGTGCTTGGGGAAAGCGCTCCATGTGTCCCCAGCGTCACCAGCCCTGCTCCCAGCTGTAATGTCCCTTCAGTGAAGCACGGATGGCACTTGGGGCAGGCAGGAGCTCATATCCTCTCCTCTTGCCAGCTGTGTGGTGCAAGAGGGGGTATATTATTCATTTACCCCATATTCATCCCAAGCACCTGGGCTAGAATAACAGCCAATGTTTACTGGAAAAAATAATAGGACATGGCTGAGCCGTAGTCCATGCTGTCCTCTGCTAAAAATCTGTGCCAGGTCCTTGGTCTGGCCACCTCTCTGCTGGCTTCAGGAGACCTCTGTCCCCACTGCTGTCTTCCCAGGACCATTGCAATCAATCCCCTCTCCATCCCTGCTCCAAGGAAGATGGAGCTCATCCCTCCCCAACATTGTCAGGGACTATCTTAGCCCAAATACCCCACTGATGGCTGTCACGCCGTTTCACTCCCATGCTCCCCAAGAGTCGTCTCAGGACTATGCTCTGCTCTGCACGTTTACGCCGTTTCACTCCCATGCTCCCCAAGAGCCATCTCAGGACTATGCTCTGCTCTGCACGTTCCCCTGGACTGAGCCCCTTTGATCAAGCACTGCGTGGCTGTAAGTAGGTGCCAGGTTTTTGTCGTGCCTTGTGTAGGTTGGGAGAGCTTTGTCTTCCTGTTCAGGGCCTAGGGAGGGAGGGAGCCTGGAAGTCTGCATCTCTGGGTCTGCTGGGCACACCAGCCAGCTGCTCGTGGGTCCAACAGGCTCCTGGCATATGAATAATCATCCCTTCCCTGGCTGCACCAGCAGTCTTGAATGCTGGAGCCGAGGAGACGTGTTTCCCAGGGATGCATCTGAGGAGGGTTAAGGGTGGCTTTGGAGGCAGCTTTGCCTGCTGATGAGAGCAGATACCATTTGAGGAGCTGGGAGGGATGGCTGCTGATCCCTCACTGGCTGATGCTTTGCTGCATTGTTAAAAAAGAGTTTAAAAAGGTGCTTTCCAGAAAAATAAACTTAAAGCCTTCCTGTGCTACATTCAAACACGGACTCAAACCCCAGCCTCACAGAGGTGCCAAAGGTGAAGGGCACTGAAAGCTTTTCAAAGCCTTGGTGTCCCCGTGCCCTGGCTGGATACCCCGCACAGCCCACGGGCATCTCGGGCACCGCTGGGTACAGCAGCTCCCACGTCTCACATGGGGCTGGAGCATCTCAGCTCTGCTGAGCAGTGATGGTGCCATGCCGCGGTCTTACTAGAAGTCTCTTTGCTCCCAAGTGTTTTGCAGGCTCTTAAGTTGTAACAACAATAACAAGAGAAAGGTACAAAAGGCTGTGATTTAAGTAGCTTGAGAACAAATCACTTCCCTGTTTGCTCGAGTGTCACCTGCTCAGTGTCTGCTCCTTGATATGGATGTACTGTTTTCTCTTGAGCAATGAAGATCTGCATTTCTAATACCTTAGAAGAAGAAGAAAAAAAATCTAACATGAACAAAGTGATTTCTGGCCCTTTTTGCATATTACAAAGGAGTGAGATGGGCACAGACCCAATTCCTTTGTTCTTTTCAGATCTCTGCTACTGTGAGCAATATTTGTCAAGAGATTTGAGGCTGCAGATGAAAAGTACTACCTACGGACTGAGTATTATTACTGCTTTAAACTCACACCCTTCGAGCCAGCTGGCTGTCCCTGTTTAAAGGGAAGCGTGTGGCCAAACAGGTAGGACAGACTCCGACTGCCAGGATGCCCTGGGTCCTCGGCTCGTCCTCGCTGTTGACTGCTTGATGGCCGTGGGCCCATCCCGCGTGTCGTCTGGCACGGACCCTCGCCAGAGGTGGCAGCAAGGAATGTAAAACTGCAGTAAGGAGCAGCTGAAGAGCATCTTTTGAAGACCTAGCTGTAGCCAAACAAGCTACTTCAATGTTGGCCCTGGTGGGTTTAACACCAGAAGGTCACTGCAGATGGGTGGCACGGTGCTTGGTGCTGAGCAGCACAACCCCCAGGGACACGCAGGGAGGCAGAATCTCTCCTGTCACACCACAATGTTTTTGGAAAAAAATGGGCTGAGCTTACCACAGCTCTCCATGACCAAAGTGCATAGGGGAGAGGGATTTGATTCTATTTTTCAGATGATACAACTGCGCTGACAAAACCCTGCCACACAAAAGCAACCAGGAGGTGCCCCACCGTGTCCTGCCATCACATGGGGCTGCAGCCCATAAGCAGGAGCCGTCCTGACGTCCCCAGCACTAACAAAGAGAAACCCATTCATGACATTATGTTGTGCACAACAGCAGCTCGGATTAAGAAGGGTTTTCTTGTGCTGGAAACTCCATGAATAAGAATGTTAGGAATTGGCTCAAGCCACCAGTGACATAATTAGAAGGCTTTTGATATGCCAATTTGGCTGATCTCAGTTACTTCCCCCTGGTGCTGGGGAGTGTCAGCAGAGGGATTAGCCTCCAGTCACTTCCTGACACTCTGCTAAATCTTCTCCCTCTTTGTTCTTCATCCAAGACAGGGGAAAAAAGGAAAAACAGGGAAGCAGTTCAGGAGATACTGAAGTGAAGCAGTGTGTGCCGAATCCCTGACCTGCCTTCAGTTTACACTACAGGCTCTCCTTAGGGGTGTAATGCAATTACGGCTATAACTGGGTGCTATACATTTTAATCCCATTAGAAACAGCCCTTTAACAGCTCCTCGCTGTCTATAATATGTAATCTCATTAGAGACACTGCCTTTATACCTTGTACAAGAACATCCAAGAAGAAATCAAAGGCTGGGAGAAGGCTAACACAGTTTTCTTCTTTTAAAACACCATCTGCTTTCTTGCTTGTGTTTGGGGTGCTGCTGCACAAGGCGGGAATGAAAGGTTTGGTGGGGCCAGGCTGGATGGGGGTTTGGGACCACCCCTGGTTTCTCTCTCATGCTTTTTCCAGCACCCATCCCACCCTGCCGGGAACGGGGTACCACTGCATTTGGAGGACATGCACAGCCCTCGTGCCTGCCTGGGTCTCCTGGCCTGGCAAGTGTGCGGATGTGAAGTTGTCCTTGCCAACCTTAGGGCTGGCTCCATGCAAGCTCAGGACAAATATTGACCGAGGCTGGGCCAATGCTGTGAGGATTTCTCCTGCTGGAGCGTGTTTCGCTGCACTGCCTCCCACGATAACACACGCTGCGCTGACCAAAGCCCTTGCGTGCGGGTACAGCTGTGTCTACACAACGTCTGCTTGTGTTGCTCTGCCAAAGGGAGGAAGGAGAAAGGGAGGGGTGATTTTTTTTTTTCAGCTGTGTTCTTCAAGGATCTATCAGCTCTCAAGCGGCTCCTTCCATAGCAAGCTTTGAAGATCTGGGCCAACTTCAGGCAGATTTTCAGGGGGGAGAGCAGACTTGAGGACATTCAGTTCCTATATCCTGTATGAAAATAGACTCCTGGGCAGTTTCCAGGTAGATTTGACCTCAGTAGAAGATCTACATGGGAGAGAGACAGCGCCTATGTCCCAACTATGGGCCAAGCTTGGTGAGATTGTGCTGCCTATCAGACACCCAAGAATCCAACCTCTTGGCCAAGCATCTGGCTGCAGCTGGATAGGGGTCTGAATGTCACTCCAGTCCCAATTCACCTCTGGTGATGTTGAAACAGCACCTCAGACTAAAAGCTGAGGGAGAGAGCAGGGCTCGGGCAGAGAGGCAAAGGTCAGGCAGGGAGGACAGAAGGACAGGACAGACCTGTTGTGTGGGGTCTGCAGGGCGGTCCCCTCCCCACTGCCTAAAAACCGAGATACTGCAGCTGAGGACAGGCAGGACCCGGTCCTGGTCTCTTGCTTGAAGGGAAATCAGCTGTCCCCAGCTCAGTCTGAACTGTGGTATGAGTCAATATGGACCAGGATGGCAACCAATTACGTGGGCACAAATCTATTAAAAAGAGGGGGGAAATGGGGCCGTTGAGCTGAGCCACACATCAGTCCAGTGTTTGGGGGTCACTGTGCTTGTCTTTCTGGCAGGACTTAAGAGATGTTGATCTTTGGGATCTTTAAAGACTGCAAAGACACTTATTTTTGCAAAGGGGGGATGTTAATCCCAGCAGATTCGAAGGGGCGATAAAGCACTTTGTTTCTTACTCTACAGTAATTGCAACTTCTGACAACTCTGATAAACTAAAATGAGGTTCTCAAAAGCATCCACCCAAGGCTTTGTGGGGCTGCAGTCAGGGCTGTATTTAAATGCTCCTAATGAGTACCTACAGCAAATGGGAAAGACATGCAAATCAGATGTCTAATTGAATGGGCCTTTGAAGGAATATCCCAAGCCACTGGGTAATTGATGGGTTATCTTTCCACCGGCTTGCCTTGATTACATCTTCTTCCGTATTAGTCTTTCCTAGGAGTCTGGTTTAACAGGAAAACTTGTGCACCAGGTTTAAATGCAGATCTTCTTCACAGACTGAATGAGGACGTTTGCAGCCCAACAGTACGACCCTTTTGCAAGGCAGTCATTATTAAAATCTCCCTGGACCGGTGTTTCCTCCAGGCATGGAAGTGCCTTATTATATTGCATCTGAACGTTGCACTCAGTAAACTGCCTTATGACCTGCTTTGCAAAATGAAGTCATGACAGACGAAATGGCTTTGCTATCAAGTTTCTCCGGTCCACTTCTCCAGCAGGTGTAAATTGATGTGACTGCCTTCGTCTGAACGTAGCAAAGCTGATTTACGGCATATGGAAATATGACCCACCTGACCCATCAACTGCATTGTTATCTCCTGAGGATTTATCAGTGTTGCATATATGAATTTTGCTTTGCTTAAGAGCCTTGTGTCTTGCTTGTGCACGAGCCAATTGCTAGCAGCCACTGTTATGGCCGAGAAAGCTTGCAGCTCAGTGATGAGCAGGAAAAAGGTTCCCCAGTTGGAGTGTGGAGTTACTCCGAAACTGTTTGGACCCAGAGTTGAGGCATAAATCCCTAAATTTGGGGACATTTTTATAATAGAGTTGTCTGAGCCATGTGAGCTCTCTCCAGCATCTCTCCTGACTCTGAGAGACAAATTTTGTCAACCACACGAGGCATTTGAGAGGTGCTGGAGTGTCTGAGGCATCCTCAAGGGCTGGTTTATGTGTCCATGGGACACTGGTGCTCTTCTGGAGGGTTACTTGAGTGCATCTCAACACCTCTTTTAAGGCAACAGGTTTTCAGCCAAAGAGTCTGCTTCTCAGCTAAGGTTAAAATGACCTTCCTGTAGTCCCTGACAATGACAGGGGAGACAGATTTTAACCATAGCTTCAACTTTCCCTGTTTCTACCGCTTTCGGAACAGTGTCCCAGGAATGCTGAGCCAGGACTATCCTCAACACTGAGCCCGTCGCTTGGTTTATCTTCAATTATTACTGGTGCAGAAACCCCCAGCTCAAGCCCCCACACTCCAACACCACCCTCAAGCTCTCCATAGAAAACCAGCAACAGGATCCTGGCTGCAGCTTGTTTCATTTGAAGGGCACACAGACATCTTTCAGCACACAGGCTCAGCCCTGGCTTTACTTTGCTTCTCTCCTTCTGCCTCTCAGATCCAGACCCGCAGCTCTCTCCTGCCTTCAGCTGCCTTTGTCATAGTAAATCATCCAGTTCCTGGCTACATTCTTGCCCATTATTTACTGTTTCCTTCTAATCCGTGCCTAAATACCATGCTTTACTCTTCGTCTTTAATTTTACAGCCCAAACCAAAATATTAATACCAATAACCTTGCCGATTTCCCAGATCCAGACTCTGCATTAGCAAGTCTGCCTTTCTGCCTTCCCCCTCCCAGCACCTTTTTAAAGTCTTCGCTCCCCAGTGACCCCTGGGATGGGGCAGTATGTGGGGGGTGAGGCTGGTTTGCAAAGCCCCCACGGGGACGACAAGCAGAGCGCAGCTCCACTCTTGCTGGTGTCTGGATGCTGCAACCGTCTTGCCCGCTGTTGGGTTTGTTCCAATGCCAGCGTGGGTTTGCATTGCCAAAGAACTGCATCTGGGGGGTGCAACAGAGGGTCTTGGCTGGAGTGCATCTCCTCGCAGCCATCCCTGTGCAGGATCTTAGTCCTGGTTCCTGCCCACCTGCCCTGCTCATCGGTGGTGGACTGCCTTTGCTCTCGTCAGTTTGCTCGCCAGTGTTTGCCACCTGGCTGCACCACAGCCTTTACACCGCTGGCCCCTTTCCTGAGGAGCACGCTTCCCACGTAGCTTGGGCTCTTCCACCAAAGCTTTCACCCAGACTGTCCACACACAAGCCCTGAAAGCCAGGGTTAATGCACGGTGTGAACCTGGCCGTGTGCCTGCCTGAGCATATAGGTTACAGCCCGGGTTTCGCTTCAAAGCAGGCTTTGACCTGTCTACTGTGCTGAAAGGATGGAGTTAAAACCTGGAGAGAGAAACTCTGATTTGGGTAGCTCGCCAACGGCAGCCACAGTTCACTGGGACTCTATTTCTGACCTCTGCATCTACACCCTTGCTTCCCAGACATCAAAAATTCCTTGCTGTTTTCTGCTGCTAGCCCAGAACTCTCTTTGGAGATAGGTCTCAGCATGGACAGACACATGGGATGGACACTGCACTGCAGAGGTCCCTCCCAACATCTCTGCTCTCACCAGGGAGCATCTCCAACCTGGCAGCAGCAGGTCCAAGTTGGAACCAAGGTGACTCTGCTACAGATGTCTTGAGATGGCCTTCATTTCACTTTTTTTAACTATTTGTATCCCACAGGATAAAGGTGGGCACCCGGTGGAAGGAAGGGAAGTGTCATTCTTCATCTATTGATGGGGTTGAAATCCCTCATGCCTGGGATGGATGAAGTAGGGGCTACAGTATTACCTGAGGTGCAGAGGCCTTGGAAGAGTCATTCCCTCTTCCCCAGATGTGCCAGGGAGTAAATGCTCCTCAGACATCACAGCAACACTGGTAGGAGGCCCGAGGATGGATTATCACTGCTCTGTCCCAACTAGACTTGATGATGAAACTCAAAATCCCCACTGCCATAAGCTGGGGATGTGCCAGCAGCCACCCCAAGCTGGTTAGCCATCTCTTGCCACCACCTGGGGTAGCCATCTCCTCGCTGTATTGCTGTGGTCTCCCGCACTTCCATGTCCCAGTGCTGGCAAGCACCGTTGTGTGACCACCTCTTCCTAAAGTGGATGTTGCAGCGGTGCTGGTGATGTCCCCAGGGCTCCATATCTTTGTGATTGCACCCTGCCACGTGCCCTGTTCTGCATCGCCTGTGCCTCTCCCTAGGGAAAACCATGTATTAGAGCAAACACCATTTTTTTTCCTTTTACATTGGCTTGCATGATGCTCTTGTATGTAGTGTACATATGGCAACAGCTCTTATTGCTGCTTCCTACTGGAGAGCTTAATTTCTGCCACGGTTTTCAGCCGTAGGAAAGCCAGGCACACATCTTAGGTGGAGAAAACTACCCTTTCCTTTTTGTGCTGAAGTCACCAGGGAGGATGTGAGATGATTTCCAGTGCTGATCCTTAGGGAGCCCCATTAATGATCTTCCTTCCCTTTTCCTGTTCAGGTCTCTGCTCGCTTGCTGTCAGCTGGGTCCCTGCTCCCCTCCAGCTCATGCCCTCACCCATCTCCTCCAGAGGAACTTGCCATGCCCTGTGTGCCACTCCAAAGTGTTACAGCATTTTTTCAAGTCTCCAGAACACGTACACTGAGAAAATAAACTGTCCCTCCTGGTGTCCGGGAGATGTTCTGGCACTTGCCGTGCTGTTGATCCCAGGCCACAGGGCTTAGCTGGACAGACCACTTTCCACCCTTCTCAAATACAGCCTGGGCTGTTCTTCAGTTGGAGGTGGTCTTCACTTTTGTGCCTTCCCCAACTGACAGCTTTTGCAGGATGAGACAATCTGGTTCACCGGACCTGAGCACCTCAACCCACTTCCTGAGCCATGGTCACCTCCTCCTCCTCCAGACTCCCTTTTTCCCCATGTCCAACATCTTCTCTCTGTGAAAACTTGCAGCAGAGAGTCACTGCATGCCTCAGGATGAACTAACTCCTTTACCCGTGTCTCACTTCAGCCCTTCTTTCCCCTTTTATTTTTATTTAAATGGGTAAAAAACCTCACAACTGTTACTGGTTGTTACCTTTCCAGCATGTCTAATCTTTTGTCTGTTTTTTTTTTTCTTTTTGTTCCTTTAAGTTGTACTTTTCTTTGTTGACCTCTCTCCTTTTTCTTCCTTCCTGTCTCCACTTAGTATCCCATTTCTCCTAACATACTTGACACCTGCCCATGGGTTCCTGCAGTAACCGGGGAAGTGCAGCATCGAGCCTGCTTTTGTTTGAAGGTGAAATGAAGCACCGTTTCACCAATAAAAAGTTCTGACTGTCAAGCAGTGTGTTATTCAGAGCTGATGAATAACTTAGAGGAGATCAAAAGATATTAAGCTAAAAGAATTATTATACAGGAGCCTACGGGACCACACAGATCTCCTGTTCCAGCTAAAAAAGTCCCAAATTAACCCCCCACAAAAAAGAAAAAAAAAAAAAAAAAAAAAAAAAAAAAAAAAAAGCGTGTGTGGTCTTGAACAGCCAAAGAAGCAAGCCATTATTTGTAAGTCTGCTATATAAAGCATAATTATTATCCTTTTTATCATCCAAGTTATGGGGCAGGCTTTTCCATCTTTACTCACGCCAAGTAGCACCTCGTGTCAGAAATAGCCTCGCTGGTTTGAAGGGGATGAGTCATCCCGCAATCAGGTAGGAGGAGAACAAAGATAGACACGACTTCCCGGACTGGATCACCCCACCGCTCTCTCTCCGATGAACGATCTCGCTCCACGGCACCTATCAAAGAGCAACCGCCGGGAGCGTTGGTGCAGGCGTGCCTTCCCCATGGCCTGCAGGCTGGAGACGGCCCACCAGAGCAATGCATCTGGTCCGCGGCTCCCTCCTTCTCGCTCGCCTTCCCGACAGCTCCTCAGATGTGGGCAGGAGCACGCTGTGGGCTGCATGAACTGTTCTGGCAGCTGGCAGTCCCACTCCCACTCGCCTCCTTTCCCATAGCCCCACAACCATCATGTGACCATCGTGTACTGGGAGGACTCCAGTTGGGTTGCTTAACAAAGAGGTTCCTCTCCAGTCATTGGGGGGGGGGCCTTGATGCCATCCCACCATGGTCGACAGGGCAGGCACTGCTGTGTTGGAGGAAGGCAAAAATAAACAGCGATGCCATGGCTTGAAAAATCATGGAATCACAGAATGGTTTGGGTTGGAAAGGACCTTAGATATCAGCTAGTTCCAAACCCCCTGCCATGGGCAGGGACACCTCCCACTAGACCAGGTTGCTCAAAGCCTTGTGCTCAAATCTCAAAGCAAAAAAATGTATATACTGAAAAAAATCCTCCTTCCTGACCGTCACCAGGGGCCAGGAGGTGCCTGGACCAGGACCCTGCTTTTGTGAAGGGCCCAATTTTGCTCTGGCTGAGAGCAACCTCTGGAACCAGAATTTTGACTTTCACCACTTTTTGGTTGTTTTTTTTAATGAACAAAGGAATTCCGAAGGAGAAAAGGGCTGGTTGTTTCCTCTCGCTTGCCCTCGCTGTTACAGTTTGAAACCTGCATCTGGCATTCAAAGTGTTGAGAACAACTCAGAGCAAATGGATTGGGCTGATGAACCGCCCTGGGTTTCGGGGGAATTAGCTGTTTGCCCAGATGCTCTGGGGTAGCTCTTTAATATCCCAGTGGGAATAATACTACTAAAAAAGGAAAACCCATTAGTACACGTCTGCTCTTGCAGAGGCTCCTCTGCTCCTGTATGGGTGAGACCTTACAGAAGGCTCCTGTGCTGTTACGGGTATCGTCTCGGATGGCTCTGACAATGAGCAATTTTAGGGCAATTTTATTCCCTAAATGTCTCCCCAGCCCTCGTAGTCGCTACCATTGACAATCAGAAGAAGTCACTCTAATGTTAATCAACCGGTCTGTTCACTGTGGTGAACGCTGTGCTTTGAAGATGCGTTAGAGCACACGTAGGGAAACACTGAGTAATGTAGGAAGATAAGCAGCTGTGTTTGAAGCTGAGGATTCAAGGAGCCATGGAGGAGTGCAGAAGCACATGAAAAAAGTGGCGCCATCCCGGCTCCCTGCGGGAGACCTGAGGGCCCAGATCTTCACCCTCGGGTAGGTTGGTTGCTTCATGCTCAGCATCCAGCCCTGCCTCCCAACGTTACATGCAGCAGCTTTTGTCCCTCTCTCCAGCACTTCTCTCTTTTGATGATCCTCTGCTCCACAGTGGAGACCAAAGGTGGTGGCCACCACGTTGTCTCGTGGCCAGTTTAGGCGGAGGAACGGGTAAGAGCAAACAGATCTTGTTCCTTCTCTCACGTAGTTCCTGCCTCTCCTTGCTTGCTCCCTTGGGTTCATTTCTTAGCAGTAACTACTAAAGTAAAGCCAACAGCAGAGTGAGGCCACCCCAGGCTGGCTCTGGGTGGAGGAAAGAGCTGAACACCAAACCCTTGGCTCCTGTGGGCAGCTCAGACACTCGTCAGAGACACTTGGGCTCTGTAGGGATATCCATCTGTGCAGGAAGCCAGACAGACTACCCAAAAGTCACACCTTAACCCAGTGATTAGGGTACAGGGCCAACAACGGGAACAGCTCTAGAGACCCCCCAGAAGAGGGGTCACCAGCATATGATCTCTAGAAATTACTTGATCCATGGGGTCCTTCCATGGTCACTGGTGGCCGTGGGTAGCTGCTGCCACTGGGAACTAGACTGGCAAGGAAGACAGAGCTCAGTTTTGAGCACATCTTGTTGCTTAGTCCCTATTTTAGGGCAAGAGGAAGAGCAAAATTGGGAATCCTGGACCTAAGGAGGGGCAGGACTCCCAGCTTCTTTCCAGAAGCCCATTTTACCAGCTGTGAGGCCAGCACCAAACCATCCCAAAAAGCAAATTATGGAGATCTTCTTCACCTGGAGAAGTTCAGGTACTGGTTTGTCTTGCAGAACATCCCAGAGTTCACAGGACCAATGGGTGGTTGTCCCAGAGCAAGCAGCCAGGACATCTCTGAGAAGCTCCACGATGTAATAAACATCCCAAAACTCATGAAAGGCAAATCGCCTCCTCAATACCCGGGTGCGTTTTCCATGTGAGCAGGTGCAGATGTTTTCTGGCTTGTGCCTGCCACCGGGCGTAGGTTCTGCAGAGCTGTTATCTCTCTCATCAGATGATACAAGTTCGCAGGCTCATCTCCTTCCAAGAATGCAACTGACTTAAAAAGAGTTCAAAAGAAGATTAGGTTTCAAGGTAACTGGAAGCTATTCAGTCAAAGCCAAGATGCATAAAGTGAGGGGAATCCTCCTTCTACCTCCATGGCTGTGCAAGGCAAGTGGGAACATGAGAAAGGAGCTGAGAAAGTGTGTGTCTTCTTCACAGACACAAACAGGACTGCAAATTGGAGACAACCGCTACAAATTTAGCTAAAGATGCTTTAGAAATTGCAGCTTGCCAATGTTTTGCTTATCAAGCTGCAGTGTTTGCCGGCAACTATCTTGGCAAAGCTGGCACAAATAAAAACACACGGGATCTCATCACTAGTGCTCCCTTGTTGGCAGGGAAGGTGGTGCTGAGGATGGCACTGGGGGACACAGAGACCTCGGCAATGTGAGCAGTTGGGTGCTCAGTCAGTGAAAAGCCCCTGACCCGCAGCTGCAGGGTCCGTGGTGCTGTGCTGATGGCAAGTGGAAGCCACAGGTTGGGGACCCCCTCCATTGGTAGCTGTCTCTGCCCATCCCTACACCTCTCATCCATCCAGAAGCAGCAGTACAGCCACCTCCACTCTCCCAGCTGTACTGCCATTGTCCTGCCCTGTCTCTCCTCTTCCCACAGCAGGAACACACAGCCTTGACCCACCTCATCCTCTGTCCAGCTGAGATGCTGTGAACCAGCCCTTTGATAGAAATGATCTGGGGCAAGAGGCAGCAAATGAGGTGGCACCAGAAAAGAGGGAAATAAATGCCCTAAGGTGGCTATGGCCATGGCTGGAGCCTGGTTTGGAGGCCAGGTACTGCATGGGCAGGCTGCAGGGAGACCTGCACGGTGTCCTCCTGCCTTGGCTATATACCCTCAGGATGTAGTGGGACCAGGTTCTTGCACACGGAGACACAACGGTGCCTGACTCCTGTTGAAATCCCATCCATGGACCCAGACATTAACTCTCCATCATGTAATGTTTGTTTTACGACAGGATCATGATGCACCGTCTGGGACAGTAATGCCATTATATCAAGGGAATGTATGACCCAAGTCCTGTCTGGAGGACTTTTGGGTAGGCCAGGCTGGATGAGGCTTTGAGCAACCTGGGCTAGTGGGAGGTGTCCCTGCCCATGGCAGGGGGGGGGGAACTCGATGATCTTTGAGGTCCTTTCCAGCCCAAACCATTCTGTGATTCTATGATCTTCATTGCTGAGCAGCACATGATGTGCATCTATCTGCTTTTGCAGCCATAGGGAAATTCCTCGGATCATGGGATAATTCATGTGGAAAGGGACCTCCAGAAGTCATCTAATCCAACCTCAGCTCTCTAAGGCTTGGCAGCAAGCCCTGGGGCAGCTTGACCCAAAACTTTTCTATTTGGAGACATGCAAGGGATGGCAGGAGAGTGTTGGTCCTTCACAAACCTCCCAGGCTTGGCCACCATGAGGGCACCTGCAGCTGACTCCACCACGGCAGAGGGACCCACCATCAAGGGCCAAGGACACACAGCACATACCTGTTTGGGCAAGCCAGGCCCTTTGAAAAGATGACTGCCAGAGAGATGTCCACACCCTGGGTTATTTTAAAGCTCTCTCGCCCACCACCACCCAGCCTCTCCAAGCCCTGCCCCAACCGCAGAGCACCTGGCGGAGGAAAGTTTAATCCCACAGGGCTGGACAGGAGGAGAAAGTACATTTGGTGGCTGAAAGCCAAGTGATGCTGCAAAGCTGCCTGTCCAGCTGCTGGACCCCCCAGAGCTGCTCCTCTGCACCTTGCTCCAATGGCTGCTGTGCATCCCTGAAGGTCTCGTGCTGTTCCACACCAGATGTGCTCCCCATCTCTCCTCCAAGGCCTGACACCATGGTGATGGGTGGCCAAACCAAAGGGACTGGTAGGACTGAAAACCCCAAGAAATGCTGCAGAGCTGTCGCGTGGCTGAAAGAGTCGCCCATGAGAGACAGTCTATGCACCTCTGCTCATGGTGCTCCTGTCCTTGCTTTGTCACCTGCTGGGTGCTCAGGCCAGCGGGTGGACCCCCCCTTTGCCATCTCCAGGGATGGATGCTGCTCTACCCTGCTCCACATTCCCCATCACTAAAACATGGCTTTTTTCTTCCCTTCCTTCTTCCTCTCCCCACTCAATCTGGAGAAAAACTTTTCTCACTCCGGGCTGCTTTCTGGGGTCCTGGGTAAAAGCTGTACCTGTGTGAGGGAGCTGCAGCCTCGTACCTGCGGCAGTAACTCTCATACTCACTAAACCTGTCATCCCAGTCCGGATTTTCTTTTAATAATCAGACAGGAGTAAATGATTCACTTATTGCTCATCTGAAGTTTTGTTTTTCCCTTTCTGGAAACCAGTGCTTCAGGAGGGATGGACGGTGCCAGCTAGCCCCGAATAGCCCCCATTTCCCAGCACTCCTCCACGCTGACCGTGCCGGCGAAGGAGCTGGACGTGCCCGGGCACAGGACGGCCGGAGCAACTCCACCATCACCTTCGCATGCCTCCTCTGAAAACCTGCTGTTTAACATAAGGTCCTGCTATTTCACCATTTCCAGCCTCCTCAGCCCATTTTTCTCAGTTTATTTCAAAGATCCTCATCCACCACCACCCCAGAAACAAAAAAAAGGAGGATTTTGCTGCCATTGTGCTCAGGCACAGCACCTCTGCATCTGCCTTTCTTCCCCAGAGGAGCAGAGAGTGAGGAAAAGGATTGCACCCGCTACTTGTGTCTGTTTATTTACAGTGTAAACAGCTTCTATGCTGGAGCTTTGAAGAGATGCCGCACATTTGTACACCGAGATCCCTCCACGCTCTGCGCGGTTTTCCCACGTGATCTGAACTCTTCAGAGAGGGAGTTTTGCTCCTTTGCCTCCATCCTGGAGAGGATGGGGAGGCTCAGAGAGATGCAGAGCCCCAGTGAGGGGTAAAGCCTTCAGGGAGGGAGGTTTGGGCTGAATTACCCTGTTTATTGTAACTCGATGCAGCTCTGCAAACTAGTGGTGATTTGGTAAATCCCCATTAGGCTGTTGACCGTGAGTCCTAAAGTGGTTCTCGGGAAGTTGTGGCTCCCACTAAACTCAGCTGATGGACAGCAGCAGAAATAGCTACCCGCCTGGACTGAACGCTGGTTTTGGTCAAAATAAAGAAAAATAGATAGATAAATAGATAAAAAGATAAATGGATAGATAATAGACAAAAATAGTGATATATCTCACAGAATTGTCTCCCAAAATAGTTGTGCAACAGTTATTTAAGATGCTATAGGGAACGCTACCCGCTCGCAGGGGATTATCGCCACTACAAAATCAATCTTTGCTAAACTCAAGAAAGCTTTTTAACAAAGTGAAACCACGACAAATTCTTATCATGCTCACAACCTCTTGGGTTTGACAGAAGCAATGATGGATGTCAGAAATCTTATCTTAGCAAAACAGCTCTTAACAATGCCCTAACCTCTGAACGTGATTGTTATCCGCTAAGCTGACTTACCTATTTACTGTAAGCTACGAGTATGACCGTGTGCCCCATAATAAACTTAAGCTACTTCATTCTGTTGGTTAAATATTAGATTTACATCAGTTCAAAATTAGGAACAGGATTTAGGTCACCCAGTGGTCAATTACCAAAATTTGGTCTTGTGTCTTGAAATATTTGGCGTCAACACAACTGTGGTCCAAGGAGACCTGGTGCTCAAATGGTCTTTTTACCTGCTAGATGCATGCACTGTTTCATTTTTCCGCTTAAAATAGCCCAGGATTCATGGTCCAGAGTCCTGCACTGCTTCATATAGGTTCAGACATCTCTCTACCCACCTTCTCAGGGGTTGAGCTGTTTTTTCTGCCATGCTAAAAGCTTTAAGATAGACAGCAGTTGTTTACCAGAAGATGAAAAATGGGTATATTCCCAAATCCCAGGTCCTTTGGTGCGCTCGCATGGATCTCCTTCTCTCCTTAATGCTCCACCATCACTTGTGGGGCTTTTGTTCTTTCTGGGCCAGCTGCAGCCTCACAGCACAGCTGAGCCCCCCTAGCTGGAACCCATCCCAACTGAGCCCAGCTGCCCTACAGGGTGCTGCACACGGAGGGATGAGAGCACTTGTGGGCATCACTGGGTGTTTCACATCAGAGGGGCACATGTCTGGGGCAAACCATCCCTCTCCTGTAGCCTTGCCTGCCCCAAGGCCTCATCTTTGCCTGTCAATGTCTTAGTTACACACCAACTCAAGTTCTTCATGGTGGCTTTAAGAACATCCCTGCTGACGGACCTCCAAGGACCTCTCCTGCAGCTCCACGTGTGACCTCTGTAGGGAGGGACAAGGGGTCCTGGGTGGCTCTCCTCTCCCTGGTGGCCATGCCTGGCTTTGGTGACAGTGACAAGAGACCTGCCTGGGGGGACACAGCGATGCAGGTGTCACTGGTGGAGGTTTGTGCCTTGCAGGTTGCCATTAGGCTGATGCATGGGGTGGGCAGGAGGACACAGGGTACCACATGCCCATCAGTCTCCCTTAAGGCTTCATGCTGCTCTGCAACCAGACATGAGGTGTGGATGTTACAGAAATAGTTATGTTGAAGTACTCCAGCATCCCTTATGCTCCCTTCTAGGGAAAAAGACCCAACAGTTTCTGTGCTCGCAGGAGAAACCCTGCAGGAGGAGACTGAAGCAGAGGCACGTTTGCACACCAGCCTTGCAGATCCCCAACCCTTGCTGCCATGTCCCGAGCTGAACCCTGACTGCCCCAGCAAAGCAGCTCCCTCCCAACCGTGAGCTCTGCCATGGGGCGAGAGGGGGCTCTGTGCAGCTGCAGAAACCCCTCCGCCCCCACCAGCTCCACCGCTGCCATGCCCATGGGATGGGGCAGGGGATGTAACGTTTTTGGGATCAAGGGCAATGGCTGCTGTGTGTGGGTGAGGCTGCCTCAGCCTGGAGACCGAGCGGTTAAGTTGTTTGTTTCCTTTCTGTGTAGGATATTGTTACCAAAAAAAGAAAAAAGGGGAGGGGGGGGCGGAAAAAAAAGAAAAAAAAAAACAGTTGAGGCCAAATGATGAAAAGCCCTCTCTCCTGCAGCTATGAAATCTCACCCGGAAGGCGGCGAGGGGAAGTGTCTTCCAGCGGGGTACAAAGTCAGCAGCAGAGCTTTGAACTTGGGGGAACTCCGTGGCGGCGCAGAGCCCTGCCAGCGAGCCCCAGCTGTGCATACCTCAGCCGCAGCTGAAGGCGCATGGGGCCGCATCCTGCACCCCGGCACCGCACCAGGGCGAGCCCAGCACCGGGCTTCACATCTGCTGCTGGAAATGGGGAATTTGCTGGACAGGCAGGAGAAGGTCATGTTTCCTTGGACAAAAACTGACCCCCATTGAAGTCCCATCTCATTTTGGGGTACCCTGATGGGGAGGCAGCCTGGTCCTGGTGGTGCATGGCCAACACCTGGCCCAGACAGCGCTCTGCTGTCCCCTCGCCTGTCCCCTGGCAGCTCATGTGTCCCCCCTCTGCTCCTCCATCATTGCCATTGGACTCTGAACGCACCCGGTTTCCTTTGCCACAGGTGCTACAAATACACTAAACGGGAAGGTTTTACTCAAATATGGTAACCAGAAAGACGGGGTTTGGAAAGGATCCCAAGCTACTTGAGGGAATTTAGGCAATTATCCCACTGTGCCTTTTTTTAAATTTTAATTTAACTCTAATGATTTCAGAGGTACCTTTTCCCCACCTCATTTCCAAGTAAAATGCTCAGCTAGTGAACCGAGGAAGGAGTTTAAAAATGGATTTAGTTGCCTCAAAATGAAAGCAGACTTTAGGATGAGCAACATGCTCTGGGTGGAGCTGGAAGTCAGGTGGAGGTGCTGCTTCTGGGCTTTGCTTTCGGCTGAACTGTCCCTCACCCTGTCGTCAGGGCTGGTTGCATCTCTGGGAAAAGCACATGGATCTGTGGCCCCATTTTTTGGGGTGGATCACAGCTGGACCACGTGGGGGGAAGCAACACTGTGAGCATCTAGGCATGGTGCGAGGCAGCACAGCATCAGGCTTGGAGCCTCTTCTCCAAATTACTCCCAATATCCTCAGCAACAGCTGTTGCTGCAAGGGCCAGTCAGCTGCAGCGCTTCTCCTCCCTTATCAGCAGCTAATCCTACAAACAGCCATTTGGAGGAGATTTTTGTGGTATTTGCCCATGAAACAACTCTCAAATTTGCTGTTTTCTCAATGACTTACAGCCTCTGCTCGCAGGGATCTGGTGACAGGCAAACTTCCACCCCTGGGAAAACACTGCCCAGCCCAGAATGGATGAGATGCTGAAAAATAAAACTCCATGTCGTAGGTATTTCTTAGGGCTGTAATCCCCAAATAAACATCCTGACACTTGAAGCTGTTGTGCGTTGCACGATGGTCACCATCCCCTGTAAAGATGCCATGACGAGCTTCCACCGGTCCAGGGATGGGGTGGGAGGATGAAGGTGATGAGTTGGGCTTTTTAGCTGTTTTGGGCCCAATGGTTTGGCTGGGGCTGAGCCTGTCCCAGTGCCGAGGACTAGTGCCACCAGGTTAGGGAGACTGGAGAAGTGGTACCATGATTTCTGGGCTACCTGCACTTTGAACCACCCTGCAAACAACTTTATGCTTTGAGTTGAGTCTGGAAAGCCCGCGAAGGACGGGCAAAGGGACCTCCCCATCCTTACACCACCAAGGTGGTACAAACCATTCTGCCTTGATTGCTTGTCCCGAGGCTGGCTGAAATCCCAACCCCATCCACGGTTGCTGGAAAGCATCTACTTTACAGCATTGGTGTGGGACACCCTTGGACCATTCTTGAGCCATTTGTGGATGGAGGGGACAGAACTAGATGATCTCTAAGGTCCCTTCCAACCTAACCCATTCTATGATTCTATGAGTCTATGTCCCAGGAGCACACAGCCCACTGGAGCAGGAACCCTGTGTGGCCAAGGGCTTCCAGCTTCTCACTTGCATTGATAGCGAAACAATGCCATCACTTGAGCAGGGAGGTGTTTAATTAGCTTTTTCTTGAAGGAAAAGGGGGCAGTGGTGGGTGGAAGGAGGTGCGGGGGTGAGTGAAGCAAAAGACGAAGAGAAAATCCCCTTTTCTTGGTGCGGAGAGGGACATTGCCTGGGTGCTGTGGACCAGAACACCTGCTGCCCGGAGGGAAAGCGAGTTCCCAGGAAATGCAAGAAAGGCACTTTCCAATGTGGAATATGTTGAAAAGCAAAGAGGAGGAGAAGGAGAGGGGGGTGGAATGGCTGCGGAGATGCATGAATATTAAAATGATTATAGCACTTAATAAAGCGCCGCGCAGGGGAGGAACAATAACAGGTATTGTTGGCAAGCCTGATGCTCAGCTTCCCCTTGATTTGATGGGGTGATAACCATCGCAGTATCTCTTTCATGAATCCCTGGCTCCATATCTCTCACAGCCCTGCAGAGCCACACACATTCCAGGCAAGACTTTGATGTCTCTCTCGCAAGGCGCAGACCTGCC
>NW_010103010.1:40133-43447 GCF_000699245.1 Pterocles gutturalis | reverse complement strand
TGGATCAGGGGGTGGAGGGACAGGACGAGCAGTAACAGCTTTAAACTGAAAGAGGGGAGATTTAGATACTAGGAAGAAATGTTTTCCTGTGCGGGGGGTGAGGCAGTGGCCCAGGGTGCCCAGAGAAGCTGTGGATGCCCCATCCCTGGAGGGGTTCAAGGCCAGGCTGGATGAGGCTTTGGGCAACCTGGGCTAGTGGGAGGTGTCCCTGCCCATGGCAGGGGGTGGGACTAGATGATCTTTAAGGTCCATTCGAACAGAAAATGTTGTGCAAGTCCATGATATTGTGGTTCGTACAGCAGAAAATGATTCCATGATTCTGTAAATCCTTGCAATGTCTCTTCATCCTTATTTCTTGTGAAGCTAGATGAGATCTGCTTAGAGGAGCTTCTCTAGAAGCTCTGCAGAGCTGCTCTCTCTGACCTGGAGAAGCTCCAGGACTCTGCCACAGAGTAGGGGTGTGGATGAGGTGACATTTCTCACTGTGTCAGCCTTTGCCACCGCTTCAGTACTGAACTTCAGTGATTTATGCAGGACAGTCATTCCAGCATGACCAATACAGACTCACAGAGCAGCAGGGACATGTTACACCAATCTCCTGTCCCCTCAGAGAACTTACCCAGTACAGGATGGAGGAAAAAAGCACTCAGTTTTCTGAAACTAATGGAAAATATGATGTAAGTATAAAGCAGACCTCTCCCGTGCAGGTTCCCCTTGAAAGAAGTGGTTTGAAGAGTTACAAAAGGTTTAAAAAACTGTCAAGTTACAGATTTAAAGACAGGATAATGATGTCAACAAAGTAATTAGGGCTGAGAGATGACACGAATGTGAACATTTTCCCTGTATAAAACTGGTACCCAAGCCAAGTACAAGGATTTCTTCCACTTGTGAAAAAACAACTGCAAATCATTTTAAGGATTTTTAAAAAAAATACTCAAAGAGAGTTATCTGTGACAGTGTTAGAACATAAGGAAGCATCTGCAGAAGAATCCAATCATAAATCCTCGTTCTTGGGTTCTTGACTGTAAATACAAAGTCCTTAGAGCAGCAGGTTCATTGTCCTTTCACAAGGCTCTGCAATCCTGAATGCAAAGCCCCATGAAACCCAACTGAAGAAGTCACCTCTTTTCCATGTGGCTCTCACCTCTGGGCAGTGCCGTGGATGTCAGAGGAGCAGTGAGCCCTGAGGCTTCTTAAAGGTCTTTTAATCCCAGAAAAATTATGCAAATCATATGACACTTCAGCTGTGATGGTGGTGATGGCGGTGATGGCAAGGTTCCCTTGATTGCTTTAGTTGCGACAGGGTTTTGTGTTTGGCCTTTGGCTTCCCTGCGTTATTCTCTGTGATACAGCTAAACCCCCAGATGCCAGGGATTTCAGGGGATAGAAAGGCATCTAGGAAAATGCCCCACTTATCTCTAAAATGCTTTTTAAAATGTCTCTGAGTTTGCTTCTGAAGAACAAGGTCACATACACACAGCTGTACCTGCCCACAAGGCTGTTCTCGATGCGAGAAGCTTTGCCACCGAGTGGCAGGGCTGTGCCAAGCCCGAGGGCATTTTTCCAAAGAATTTTAGCCAAATCCACCCATATTTGTTTCTCAACATTTCCCTCAAGATGGCAAAGAAAACCCCAAACATACGATAAGGTTATTGATTGCATCTTTTTATTAAGAATTATAACCAAAAAGAAGGGGTTTTTTTGTTGCTAAACTTCCAGCATTTTAAGGCCTCAAGTTGAATGTACAATGGATTTAAAAATGATAATACTTGAGATTTAAAAGGTGGAGCTTTCCCCCTCTCTCTTTTAATTAACTTTCAAAAATTTGAAACATTTTCTTTTCCTTATTGGAATGAAAAGATTTTGGAGAACATTTAGGTGGATTCCTAATGAATCTGCTGGAACAGTGTGTTTTTTGTTTTTTGTTTTTTTTTTTTTTTTTTTTTTTTTTTTTTTTTTTTTTAAAGAAATGTATTCCTTTCCTCTTTCTCAGCAGAAGGTGAGATGACTTTTTTTCCTGGTTGCATCATAGACAAGGAAGCCCACTCAGTAAATGCTTCCTCCACTAATGCTCACATCTCCAGTGTGCTTTACGGAGATTAAAAGTTAAGCTGGCCAAAAAAGACTCACACAAAACTTTCTTTAAAGCAAAACTACAGTGTTTACCTTTCTTTGAGGATGGTGTTTGCTGCCAGTGGGCACTATCCTGCCTTTCCTAACTCAGTTCAGGAGTGGGGTGAAGCACATCCTTCAGATGTAGCCTTCAGAGGAGCAGCAATGACTTCTCCCCAAGGCTGGTGAGTGGCATCTTCCTTTGCAGGTACAAAATCTTCACAAATGCTGTTTATTTCCTGGAGAAGCAGAGCATTGCCTGCGTACTGTGGGTATTTTCAGACCTAGAGCGGCTTCTCCACTTACACTCCCACTGAGGCAAGTGCAAGACCATCCTTGGCACGGTCCCTGCCCGGAGGAGGTTCCATTGCATTGAGCTTTTTCTTAACCAAGCCTTTTCTAGTTGAGCTTTTTCTTTTTTTCGCTTTTTTTTTTTTTTTTTTTTTTTTTTTTTTTTAAAATCATGCTGTGATCATGTCTCTCTCCCTGCCTTGCTTTTGCAGGCTGGGCCCCACCCAGGTGGATGATAACCCCAATTTACCTCTGAGCTGGAGCTGGGATTTCTGGAGCCGCTCATTCTGCTCTGTCCTTCCGTGAGCCAGTCACCAGAGGGGGACAAAGCCCCACGCAGAGTAAGGCTGGATTGACACTCCTTCCCCCATGGAAAAGCTCCCTCCAGGAGCATGCCAGGCTAGGAGATGGGTTTTGGGGTCGGGGGTCCCCAGCTGCACCCCTGGGTGTCCCAGTCCCAGTACTGGGGTGGTGCTGGTGGCCGGGACGCTGCAGGGACCAGCCTGCTCTGCCTGTGCTGTTGCATGGCACCACTATCCTTTTAGCCTAGAAAAGGTGTGTCTGTGCTTTTAAAAAACAAACAAACAAAAAAAAAATCACCACTGGCCCTTAAGACAATTGTAGATTTGCTGGGGGTAAGGTAGCAGTTTGAGTTCGTATTGCAAACTCGGTATCAGAGCTGCTCGGTTTGTCCTGTCTTTCACTGCAACAAAAATGCTGTTTAAAAATTACTGTTCCTATGTATAAAAATATCTGCTCCCCCCAGTTTTGATCTGATTCACTGAGAACTGGAACACAGCTGATGCCCAAGTGTTTAAGTTGGCACCACCCATCCAGGAGAAAAATTTGCAACCTGTGGCATTGAAAATGAGAGGAGAAGCAAATTTGGTGAGTATTTGGCTTTTTCAATA
>NW_010103010.1:0-40113 GCF_000699245.1 Pterocles gutturalis | reverse complement strand
AGGGAAAACAAACACAATTATTTGTGTGAGATTGAATTTCATTTCCAACAGAAAATATGAAATCTGTCGCCTGCACGCTTGCTGTAAGCCGGTCGTGGGCTGAAGGATGCTCCAGCAGCAGTGCTGGTGGGTACCAGCAGCAGCCAGCCCTGAGTCAGGGTGTGTGCACAGGTGCCTCTGTCCTCCTGTCCCACGTGTGTCCCCTAAAATGCGAGTCACCCATGTGGCAGGACTCAGCTCCCTCCCAAAAAGCATGGAGATGGCAAAGCAGGTCCAATGTACTGAGGACCCAGTGCTGTCCCCAAGGGTACGTCCCACCAGCTGCAAGCCTGGATTTGGCTGCTTGGCCGGCCAAGCCTGATAGAGTGAAATCAGTGAGACCTTAAGATGTATAAAAAACACTTGGCTTGAGTCCATTTCCTCAGTGCTGGACAGCTTGCTGCTGAACAGTGTTTTTTTTCACTGGGACCTCAGAGTCAGCCCCTTGCCTGGATCCAGCTGTGCCTGGTAATTAAATTTTATTGCCTCAAGCTGGGAGTTTGTACTGGCGTTTGAAGTGAAGCATGTCAGCAGCCCTGGCATGCACCTCGTCTGCGACCGAGGACAGAGGGGACAGTCCCACCTCTGTGGGTGCAGCTGCTGTGCTTGGTCCCAGTTGAACTGGTGCAGAAGTTGCCCGTTGGTTTAGGGAATCCAACAGTTTTCTCCTGCACAGACGGGGGGGACTGGAAAGCTAATGAGGGTTTATTCTGGTGGATCTGAAGAACGCATTCAGTACTCTTGAGACAGCCACAAAGCGGTGCCCACGGTGCTGTTGGGACAGCTGATGGCACCCTTGCTGCCTGCATGGTCACACCCACTGATGAGGTCCCAGTGTCAGGGTTGGGGTATGGAGCGTGGACCACCAACAGCCCTTCCTGAGCAGCAGCATCCCACAGACCTGGAGCAGGTCCCCAGGGTCACAGCTGGGGCAAGTCAGGAGCCAGAGGGTCTCCTTTGCTGCAGAGGAAGGAGGAGTTGAAGATGGAGGAGGAGGCTAGGAAACCAACCGTGCTGCTAGGCAAGACTCTCTTCCTCCTCCTTAAACCGTTTCATTGTAATTACTGTGCAAACAGAAGGCCTGGGTAATTATTATGTGGTTTTGTGGGTGTAAATTTAACATGTCGTTCCTGTGAAGCTACACTGGGAAGACTTTTTCCTTGGAGTTTTTCTCCTTAATTCACTGCTCTCAGTTTCTGTATGGGTTCAGTAGAGCTAGTTATCATTACCTGAGTAGGAAATAGCTCTGAACTCTCATGAGAAGCAGGGACTGGCACTGCCAGGAGGCAAACCTGGTCTGCAGGAGGGTCTGGGGAGAAGCAGCGAATGTTTTTGCAGATGCAGGCTGTGATCCAGCCCAAAGCACAGGGTAAGGGTTGCAAAGTGCTGTTAGTAGGTCTCACAAGGCTTCTGAGAGCCTTCTTGTCCCCACCCAAACCATGGTGGTTAATGAGATCCAAGGGGACACTTGAGCTGACAGATCCTGTGTTCAGGTGCTGGGGGTTTATACAAGGATCCGTAGGGAGGGCAGCATTGGTTCCACTTTTCCAGAGCTCTGTCAGCCAGAGTTTATTGAGCTGAAGCACCAGTATCTCTCCCACAAGTTAGCACAGAACAATGGTGCAAATGTGTCTTAGGGACACATCTCTGACTTTAGCATATTGCACTCAAAAAACAACAAAGCTCAGCTCATATGAGTTTATTTATTGTAAGAGAAGTTTCCATGGAGTTAGAGCAGCTTCCCCTTTCAGCTGAACATAATCATCTGAATTTTGTCACCACCTGGTCAGTTCAGCACTGAGCACGACAACAAATCAGTGCAGATGCAGCTTGTTGAAACAACCCCGCAGCTCGGGATGAAAGCGGCGGTTACAAACAACTTTGAACATATGTGTGCTTCTGTGTCTTTGTGTAATGTAGTCGAACAAACCTAAATGCTGTTTGAGCTGCAGAACAGATGACTTGGAAGAGGCTCTCAAGTTATAAATTGTTTCCTGTTGCCCGTGCCGCTGCCTCGTTCTGCTGTTCTGCTCCTTCCTATTGCATTCATTTCCTTCCTCCTTCCTTAGGAGAAAGCAAAGCCAGCAGTGCTGAAGGCACCCGTATTTACACCCTGCTCAGAGTATTTTTAGTAGAATCCCCAGATTCAGGCTGCCTGGCTCTCACAAATAAACTGGCCAACAGAGCCCATTGCTGAGCAGATGATTTTCTGCTGGCTGGATAAAGATACTGTCTGAAAGCAGTTTCATCTTTTCCATTTATCTTTTATTTCCCACGTGTACACTCCATAGTATAATGTGTCCTGCTGAGAATTAAACCTGGCGGTGCTTTTGGACTTACCTCCACTGCAATAGCTGATGTTTTCTTCCAAGTTCCACATCATGTGAAATCTGTCGGGCTTGTCCTGCCTCTGCACACCCCCTCCGAGGTCTGTGTGGAAAGCCAGAGGTGTGCATTTGTGCCCACAAGGACCCAGGTGTCCTCTGGAGGGTCAAAGGGACCTTGATTTGCTGTGCAAACACCTCCTGTGTTTGAAGGACTCGCTGCAGAAATTATTAAATAATGTAGGCTTGGGGGCAATAAAGGTGGAAAGGATTATGCTTTTCTTTTTCTTTTCTCCTTCTCGAAGTCCACTGGACCCATTTTATCTTTGGACTATGGAGGAAATGAGTGGGAAACTAACATCTAGAACAGCAAGCCCCAGGCCTTCCTGTTTTGCAGCTTTATGGTGCAGAAGCTTTCCATGGTGTCCCCACGGGGCTTGGGGATGCTCTGGATACGTTTCCGCTGCGATGCTACTTCAGCCCGTGGTGCTTTGACCGCAGGGGAAGGCTGTTGTTACAATGTGGTGGTTGCGTGCCTAAACCTAGCCTTGGGGCAACAAGGCCCAGGTGATTTTTGACTTTGTGTAGGTACCTTGAGTCAGCCCAGGCTGCTTTTCTCAGTGTAAAAGTGCCTCTTGCTCGCAGCTGAGGGGAACACAGGGATCCCTTCTTACAGAAAACATAGAACCTGAGGGGAACGTCCTGAGGATCTGCACTATGGCCGCTTGTGGTCGCCCCTCTGGTTTGAGGGGAAATGGAATATGTCCCGTGTGTGTCCCACTGTCCCTTGGGACGATGCTGTTGGGGCAGGATTGACCAGCACAGCGCAGGAGAAGGTGGGCGCTTGGGGGGAGGCATTGTGTGCTGATGTGGAAATGGTACTCAGCCTACAGTGACCTGTGGTTTAGGGACCTGCGTCTGTGCCAGTACTTGTGGGGGGGGAAAGAAACCCTGAATTATTTACTTAAGAATGGGAAAATTGCTCTCAACAAGTGATTATGAGGAAAAGATTCAGAAGTGTGCTGACAATATCTGATTTGATATCATAACATGAGAAACTATTTTCTTGTCCCAGGAAAGTATATGAGATTTCAAATCAGAAGGAACATCTAGAACCTGGACATTTTTGCTAATCCGTCAGTTACTTTTGTTGACATGGACAGAATTAATGTTTTCCTGCAATTTAAAAAAATCCCAGTTCATCTAACTTTGAGCATTTTTTATTTGAACCTTAAAAATGTCTTTGACCTTTCTTTTAAATCACAAAAATATCTGAAAGATACTTTTTCTTCTGATCAGCTTCCATTTAATAGATGTGTGTTTTTCGAAGGGACAATCACATCAAGCTTTTCTAATGAGCTCCATGGATTGGACATGAGCAAGAAAAGCACCTGGCTTAGGTCCTTCTTGTTTTGTCTTCTCCCGTCTGTGGAATAAGTGGAGAAGCAATTTTGTAGGTGAAGGGATGAGATGATGAAGAGAACATGTGAAAAAAAAAGTCCCTTATATCTGTTTTTTTTTTGTTTTTTTGTTTTTTTGTTTTTTTTTTTAACAGAGATCTAAAGAAAGCTCTCAGCCTCATACAACATCCCGTTAGTGTGACCATTCCTGGATTTTGATCTATCCTAGTATGTCTGGAAAATTACTTGCAATGTTTAGATACTGCCATTATTTCCATAGTTTTGGGATTTCATTCGGGCTTGTTCTGAGTTTGAACTTCCCCAAGGTCTAGAGGCTGCCAGGAGTCTGGTCCAGGCTAATCTCTGGGGAGGGAAGCAGAAGCATTCTGTGTTGTTTCTGTCTTTTGAATGTAAGTTCAGACCTCTCTTGTTCAGTGCCTTGGAAAATAACTGATGATAAAATAAATTTGGAGTTTGGATAAGAATTCAGTTGAATATTTGTCCTGAACCAACAATGCACTTGAACAATTCAGGAGATTTAAAGAGTTGTGCTTGTTTTTAAAATAGTTTTACATTTCCTTAATCTCCTAAAATTCTCTGTCCTGATGTTGTTCTCAAGCATTGAAACAATCAACAGCCCCAAACACTGCAGGACTACGGTAAATTTGTCTCGTTAAAATTCAGTAATGGAGAACATTTCCGTCCTTCTTCTGTCATGGCAAAAATACCACAGGAGTTACAAACAGCACGTGTGCTCAAAGCCTTTGGAGACACTCTTATAATTTGCCATGAAAAGGATGACTCCACAGAGCTGCTGATCTCAGAGGTGGACCCAAGCTGAAACATCCACGTTGTCCCAGCTCTTAAAAGCACTGAAGCTCGGCTTTAAACATGAACTTCCATTTACCAGATTGGGCAAAGCACTTCAAATCAGTGTAATTAACCACGTGCAAGTGCACCGCTGAACAGGAATTACACGCTGCGGTCCCAGGTCGCTATCTCTGAGCCTTCTTGCTTTGGTGAATTGCAGTTTATTCCTCTTGGACCAAGGCCTAGTGCCTTCCTCCTTGGAGACAATTCCCATAATTCCTGTGTAATTAGATTAGTTTTAACTAAACCTACCTACAACACACAGAACACATTATTTCTAACCTCCCCAGACCCTGTTGAAAATGATGCCTGTGGTCCTTCCACGTGGGAGCTTGTTCTCAGCAGAGATGACAATGACAATGGCCTTTTAAAATGAAGAGTTCAACAGCGTTAACCAATGAAGCTCAAGAGAAGATGATGTGTTAAATGATAAGGAGTCTCTGGTTTTGCTTTTATTGTCTGAATCCAGTAAATTGGAGTCCGGAAACCAGGATGTTCATCAGGAGGTTGGGGTAGATACTTAAATGGCTGGTTCTTCATTGCCTAGTTAGTGGTTATTTAGAAGGCATGGGAAAACCTGCTGCATTTTCTGACAAACCTGCCAATAAATTTGCTCAGTACGCACCAATAATGAGCAGCATAGGGACATGGCTGACAGATGATAGTCCTACACATTTGTAAGCAACTCAAAATCAATTATTGTGTGATCAAAATTAGGTAAGAGTCTAAGGAAATACTGAATCAGGGTCTAAAATCTAAGATATGAGATCTGCTACCTAGTAATCAGCTGTAAGAAAATTATCTTGCTCAGGTTGTATTTCTAGTTAGCCTAGAGTGTGAAAATTAAAGAATTAGCATATTTGTGTCAAATAAAATATTATGCTTTCAAGCGACTGTCCTTACTTAATGCCCTGCTTTGTATTTAGAGTAGCTGCAGAAGCGCATCCTATACGTGCTCAGTAGAGCCAGCTGAATTATATGTTTAGAATAATTCATCAGATAAAGTCATGTCCATGAATAATCTGCATTCAGATCATGACCTTTACCAAGCCGTGCTTTTTCCAGAGCTCAGAGCTTTCAGCTGATGCTGAGAAGAGGCAAGAGGAGCACAGAGAAGCTTTCCTCCCGCCTCCTCAGCTCCACTAGCTGTCCTCATTTTGGGAACAGGGCAGGAAACCTTCAGCCCAGGGGATGTTTCAAACTGGAGAGAGGGATTTTCCGAGCGTGTTGCTGGAGCTGGGGAAGCAGCGATGTTTCCAGTACTGACAAGGGGTTGGGAACACGGTGGCCTTACCGTAGGAGCTGCAACAGCTGTATGTGGCCAGCAGCAAGTGCATGCGTTGAGCCTTTGTCACCATGAACTGTCCTGAGTCGTGCTTGCTCTTGCTAGCCATGGACTAAGAGCAGAAGTGCAGTCCCCAGAGCTGAGCTGATGTGTAGCATCTTGCCAAGCCACAGCCACTGACTCGTGTTTGAGCCCTGGAGAGGTCGGATGAGAAGTAGCTGCTCCCAGAGCCTGTCCTCAGCTCAGGCCACTGCTGGTGGCTCTGGTCCCTAAGCCTGGGCTGCAGAGGTGAGTCCATCCAGGCAGTGGACAGTGCTGGAGTTGGCTTAACTTCTGTCTCACAGTTGCTGGATTCTGAGAAATGAGGCAGGGCAGTCTATCTAGGTGATGTAGGTCCACATCTGTTTATTCACTGGAACAGCTGGCTGCTTATCCCAGCACTGACCTGATGGGAAAACCACTAATGAAACAGCTCTGTGCTGGTGGCAGCTCTCACTGTGTGAGCTGGACTCATTTTGCACACCTTAGTGCATTAGAGAGAAGAGGATAAAATTAAAACTGCGGCAGAACCATGGACAGAAGCTTAGAGAAACGTGGATTAGAGCTACAAGCGGTTGTAAGCCTTGGTGGGTTTTACGCACCATGCCAAAAATTAATAGGAAATAAAATAGCCAGAAAGCCACAGGGCTGTGAAGTGTCAGGAGCAAGAACCGAGTCAGAGATTTCCATTTAGCAAATATTATATCTTAATATTAGGTAAGTTCAGCGTTAGTGATTTTAAAAGTGAACTTCAGCATTTTTAGAATGAAACATTTACATTCTCCCTCATTTGCTTTCAGTGGTTTCCCAGAGCTTTGTACTGCTCTCGCACACAAACGCTTTATGAATAATGCAGTGGTCTTTATTTACTTCTTGTGTTTAAAATGGTAAGTAAAATCTTGTAGAACCCGCTGCTGTGGGAGTGGAGCTCCCCTGTGGCACGTTCCTCAGGTCCTCTGGCTCATCAGGGTGAGGGAAAACTTCAGAGGTGACGAGTCCTGGTGCTGCTGTGGCCACAGTTTGGTTGGCTTGGGAGACCTTGATGCTTTGATAGACCTGGCCACTCGAGGAGCTGGTCCTCCTGCAAAATGAGCAGAAAACCTCAGTCCTGGGGTTGGATTAGATGTAGAGTCTAGTCCTGACTTTGTTGTTCCCACTCTGGATGAGATCAGTGCCTCCGTTTCCCTGTCTGTTAAATGGGGGACTAGTACTGATTTCTCATTGTAAGAGTTTGCAGAACAGATGAGAAGCTCAAAGCAGAATATTGTTCTGTAGAAAACATCTGTGAAAGAAGATGGAAAGGGTTTCAGCATTCAGCACTGTGTACAGTGGGATTTATTTGCTGTTTCAACTTGTTCTTTCATCAGGCTATTGAACAATAGCCAATAAAGGGGGAAGACCTTATATTGTTTTTTACAGGATATTACTGTTCCTGTGCCCTTGAACTAGCAGCAGGGTTGTGGTGCAGAATGCAGCAGCGTTGGATTCTTCCTGTTGGGGCTTTTATGACTGCTGCAAAAGCAGAAGTGTGGCTGAATGGGGCTTTCATGATTTCATTTATTTTTTTATTTATCTAAAGAATTAACGTGAATAATTTTCCCATTTCACCATCTGCTTTAGACTCCATCTCAAAGGGTTCCCAATGAGTGCAGCACACAAAATCTTTTAAAAATGAACCTCTCCGTATTTCCTGCACTCAGCAGTCTGTTAATGTGGCCAATAGATCTAGGTGATGGGCCGGCGTGATTTAGAGAGGATCATTAAGGTTATGATGAGCTGTGCAACTGTCTTGTTTATTCACAGTTAGCAATTTCATCACAGTGCCCTTTGTCTCAGAAAGATTTTTGCATTTAAGCTTTTACAGACAAAGCAGTGCCAGAAACATTCAGCCCATGAGACTTCTACCGTGGGCTCAGGAGCACGAGCTGCTCCACTGCTTTCCATCTTACTCCCTCATGGGTTGGGCTGGAAACCTTGAGGATCTCTGGTGAGCTCTCCATAACTGACGTGAGGGTGAGTGCATGTCTCCCGCTGGCATTTGATGGGTTACTCACAAAGAGTTTACATGTCTTGACTGTCAAGTCCCTGTGCATTTCCCACTGCTCCTTCCTCCCTCTTGGGTCCAAGGTTTTTTGCTTTCAGTCCTTGCCTACCGGGGGCAAACTCCACCAGAGCCTCAATTAAACATCTTTGCCGTGATGCCTCTCAGTGCAGTGCACAAGTGCCCACCTTCCCTGCAACGAGGAGGAGGAGGGTTAGAAACCTAAAGTATTTAACCTGCCTGTCAAACAAAATTATTCATGGCAGGTGAGTGGCTGAGCAGCACTTTGTGAGGTTCCTGTGAATAATACATCGGATGGTCAGTCTTGGCATGGGAGTATTACTCCAGCTGTAGAATAATTCACGTACCTGAAAGAAAAAAAAGTTGCACGTCTTAATTTTGTTCATTTTTGGTAAGTGATAGGAGGGAAGGGATCCTTTAATGGTTGAACTTGAACGGTTGCAGCTCTGCCCATTGGGACCAAGCCTCGTGCCTGACCCTGGCTGCTGCCTCGGGCAGGGCAGGGGCACGGACACGCTCGGCTCTGCCCCACACAGACCTGGTGGGATCTGGGTCATTGTGCACCCCTGGCCATGCTGGCACATCGGCGTGTGGCTGCCCACAGTAATGTGTGCTGATAGATTTATTAATGTGGGTAAAGCTGGATTGCAACGAAGTTACACGGCTCTGGGACTGCACCTAACTCATCTCCCGGCATCCTGGGACTGGGGAGGATATAAATGTGCGGCTCCCCTCAGCTCTTCCCTCTAGATTTTGTTTGCGGTTCAGAAGACAGATGGACAGCCATGCACACAAATATACTCAGACTTCTCCTCAAATAATGATGTCATTCTAGTTTTTTTCTATTCAGGGTAAAATGTTATAATGGCACCATTTCCTTCCTTCAAGCAAGGAAAGAGTTGAGCAGATCTTCTTTTCTTATGAAAAGCCTGTGAATCTATTACTCTGCTGGATTTTTTTTTTTAAAGGGGCTGCTTTCCTCACCTAAAAAAAAATATCATATTTTGGCTGAAATACAATTTTTACCATGTTATGTAACAGATGCATAAAGGACTCTGGATATTTTCATTTTTGATTATATATAGAAAGTCATAGCTTTATATTTTGAACTACTGGCATCATACAAATGAAAACAAACAAAAAAAAACTTCCAGATTTTTATTTTAGTAAACTTTTAATTTTATTTGCCCTTTCCTCAGTGAGCTTTTGTTGGCTTTTTACGCACCCTGGCAATCCGCATGATAATAAAAGTGAATACAAGTGTGTGTGAAACCCACATCATCCAGCGCTACACAGGCACACACATCCCTGATGGTTTGAAAACCTCATTTTGGTTACTGATTTGTTAATGCCAACATAAATGAGTCACCAAAATATTGATGCAAACTCTGTAAGTCAAAGAGTCCATTGACTTGCTGGACTTTGGCTCAAGCATTTGATGCACGGAAGCAAAAGAGCTGGAGAGATGCGGCAGGTCTGAAGGGACCCCACCTACAGCAGCCACCCGTGAGCAGCAGCAGGAGGCTGCGGTGGCCAGGCAGGTAAATGGAGTGGGTGGGTGGTATGGCTTTAACGTATGGCTGCAAGGGCATTGGAGTGAGACCTTTAATTTCGCATTAGGATTCCTCTCCTGTTTGTTAGATAGAACAATATTAACCTTTTGAATTTATTTAGAAACTCATTAGTGCTTTTTCTATAGTCCATTCTTTTCCTGATTAGCTCTCCTCATTACAATTCAAATTTCTTTCTGCTACATTTACCACATTGTCCTGCTTTCTCTCATCTCTATTGTTGCTCGGCTTAATTTATTAAAGCAATGAAAAAGGCAGGGGGGGATCGGTTGACATAGCAGCCTTCCCAGTGTTGGTACTCCAGGGGGAAGAGGGAAAAAGGGAGACACCCACGAGCTTGCCTCTTCCCCAGGCAGGGTGCCCGGGGTGGGCAGAGCTTGGTGGCAGCAGTTTCTGTACCAGCAAGCATGGTTCCTAGTGACAGCATTAGATAAAAGACCTTCTGGATCTTAGTTTGTGGCCAAAGCTGCCAGCAAGGCGCTGAAGTGCTGGGAGAAGGCAGCTGCCATCGCACACGCCTGCGGTGACCCTCGCTCCCTGTGTTGCTTTAGCTCACGGGTGCTTGGCTTTCCTGCTTTCTCATTGCAGTTGTTGCTCAATCTCAGATTTTTTAAATGAAATTCACTCTGGAATGGAAAGTTCAGTGTCCTCATCACATCCGGGAAATGTATGCAGCTAATCCCCTGACTCCTCTGGGGTTCTGTTCCTAGGGTTATTTTTAAAGCTACCTGTGTGCCTTTGGTGGCGTTTCTTTTGTGTACTTCTCCTTGGTATCAAGATGGAAGCCTGGGATTTGCTGTAATTGCTCTTGACTTCACACATCTCCAGTGGCATATGAATTTATATTTTATTTTTTTTAGGAAGAGACCTGAGCCTGTCCCTGTTTTGGGGAAATTGGAATGGGGAGATGCTAAGCTTCGGATGTGCGTTTAAACATTTGCTGCCCTGCTTTGCAAAATATCTTCTGTTAGGAACATGGAATTTTTACTCTTGTGGTTTTTTTTCTTTTAGTACAGCACTTGTTTCTCAAGCGTGATGCTGTTATATCCCATGTGCTTGTGAGATGCACATGCTTTTGGCAAGAGATGATTAAATACAGCCAGATGATTGCAACCCTCCCAGTCGTGGTTCTCTGATTATTGGTGTATTTGAACACCTCACAAATGTGAATGAATGTGTCTTCGCAGCAGCTATCGTAAAACAGGGAAGTGCCAGAGTGTTTTATTTGAGGCACAGAGGGATTAACTCACTCAGCAAAGGTTATAGAAAGAGTTTTTGGCGGGGCTGCAAAAGGAACCTGAATTTCGGAGTTTCTCCTCCAATGCCTTAATCATAAAATCATCTTTTCTCAGAATTCTTCTCTGTCTGTGGTAATTACAGTTTTGGCTGGTTTTATATCCTTTATAAAAACCTGTCTTTCACACATCTTTTGAAACGAAAAAAAGAAGAAGATAAAACAATCACAATTTTCCAAGTGTATAATTCTGGACTCCAGCAGAGGCCTAAAACAAGTAAGGTAATTATTCCACTCAGTTCAGCACCATTTGGAGAATTAGGCTATTCTGAGAATTGTAGTTTTAAAATAAGACACCTGAACTGGAAAAAGTAAAATAAAATAAATGCTTGCAAATATCAGCTGAAAGAAGAAAGGAACTGGCTGTAAGCCTTTGGCGTGAAGGTGGTTGGAGGAAGACAGAAAAGATCAATGATGTTGAGGGAAGGTTAAAAAAAAAAGTCAACCAACCAACCAAAAAAAAAACCACAAAAAGAAAGATTTTATTATTTCCTTTAGGTTATGGGGAAAATGCCAGGGCATACTTTTGGGGCTAAATTAATTCCTGGTGGAAACGGAAGTGAAAAAAGACTTTCCCCAAGGGTGAATTTGACCCGTGGGCCATCACAGGAGGTCAGCCGGGGGAAGCTGCCAAGAGGAGGTGGAGCCAGTGTTCGGAGAGTTGTTAAAGTCTAGACTAGGCATGCATTTGTTAGTGATGGTTAATTAACTTGTTCCTGGCAATCAGCCACCGGGGGCAGGAGGTGGACTTGATTTGCAAGTTGTGATTGCCAGGAAAGTCACCCATAATTGCCTGTGGTCTTGTGGCTTTCTGATTTTCACCTTGGTCTTTTGTTCCCCTGTAAATGGTTTTTGTGGGTTTCAAGTTCCTTTTTTCTTTTTTTTTCTTCTTTTTTTTTTCTCCACAGGTTCTTTGCTTCATATAACACCATTTTCATGCTTATTGCTGCGGGGGTGACTGAACCTCTGCCGAGTTCTGATTTTAGGTGCCATACCCATGGTGAATGGAGAACATCAGCCAGTCACAGAACAAAGTGACCTGTGGTTGCAGAGGGGATTCAGGACCATTACCTGTGACTGAGGAGAGCACAGTGCACTTGGATGTGGCTGCAGAGCACCCTCATAGTATTTCTTTCTAGTTCTAAATAGCTTCTAGGTGCTAACAGCCCCACAGGATTGGTTTCTACCCCCTTTCCCCAGGCCATCCTTGGCTTTTGTTGCAGTTCCAGTTTATATTCTGTTGTACAGTCAGCAACATCCTGAGATGCTCCTTGGCTGTCTGAGGGTGACACAGAGGCTCCCAAACAGGACTAGCAGTGCTGGAGGATCATGTGTTGACCACACAATCCTCCTGCCCTTGGTGGTGTGTCAAACTGCAGAACGGACGGAACAGAAGGAATAATGTAGGCTTGGAGTCCCCACGTGGAAGAAACCAGGCAAAGGCTGAAATTATCCTCTGTTTAATTAGAGGTGTCAGTGCAGGTAAGAGAAAGTAGGTTGACTGCACAATGCACATGTAAAGCAGAGCCAGAAGCTGAAAATCAGGAGACAAGAAGGTTTAGGTTTATTCCTCTGTGTTCCTGGAGGCAGGAAAGCAGTGGACGTTGCCATGCTGCAAGTTTCCAGTTGGCCAACCTTGGATTGTTTCTTACTTTTCAATGAAGCAAATCAGGAAGGAGGGAAAATGCAATAGTCTTAATTGATTTTTTACTATTTCCTATATACAGAAGTGAAAGACAAAGCTGAGAAAGCTTGAATGCCTGAGTGGATCCTTCTAGCAGCACATTTACTGCTGGTAGGAAAGAAATTATACCAGTAGGATCTCAGATTATGGTCCAACCTGTGGCACAGGCATGGAGAAGTCCTGGAGGGCTTAATACTGGGTGGGGGCTTTCAGGGAGAGAGGTTGCTGGATCCATGGTGAAGTTGTTGGGTTTGGAGCATTTTGGGGGGAGAATGTTGTATTTTAATGGAGGATGGTCCACCGTCTAAAGAGAGGGTGGTATCAAATCTGTGAGATGGGAGCAGTTGCAGATGCAGGACGAGACTGAAGGGAGTGGGTTGTTGCTGAACTGGAGAGGAATAAAAGCAAGAGAATGACATTAACATATAATTTCTGGCAGTTATTGCAGCGCATAATAACTTCAATTTAAAAGCTTCTCATTTCCCTCACTTTGTGCCTTATTAAGGCTCCAAACTATACTTAATGGTTGGAATATCACTTTTTCCTTCCCTAATTCTATGCCTGCAATTGATCTGCATAACCTGCTACATCTCCACGTGGATTTCTGAAGCATATGAGGGCTCTCGCTGTGTCCTGAAAGACATAAAATTATAACTCAAGCCCTCTCTTATGGTGCATGTGTTATTTCGGTCATTTGCTTCCTTGTGGTACAAGCAGAGTAATAAAAGAGTGAAAAATATTGGTTTTGTTGCATCTCAGATATTCGTGTAATGTTTCCAGGGGTGTTTCTAGCATGCTGGGCAGGTTCTCACTCAAACCCTTCTGTCCTCAAACAATTCAGTCCCAACACAGTCTGGTTAGTCCAGCCTCCAGCCATGCATATAACCACTTTGAGCAGCTCTGCTTCTGGTGAGCTTAATTGTTTGTGACTTTCATATTAAAAAAAAAAAAAAAGAAAAAAAGTGTATATTTGATGTTTTAAACAAGGTGTGTATCCAGTTGTTTATTTTACAAATCACTTTTCACAACTATTGAGCTTGGGGAAGTGCCTCCTTTGACAATTTTTCCTTAAATCAATGGGCTACTCACATTTTGCGTAAGCTGGACCTTTCTACCCTTGACACATTGCTTAGTGCCAACTTCTCCTTTCACTTTTCTGTCTGTAGTGCCATAGATATTTTCCAGAATATTTTTTCTTAATGTGACTCATCCAGCTTCCTAAGAGAAAGTGTAGCTTATTCAAACTATTCTAAATCTATTTATCCAGGCAAATATTTGGACATGTAAAACAGCAGTAAAGTGCTCTGATGTCTATCAGGGCAGGAGAGCACACAAAATCTTTGAAATTGTAAGTCTCTCCCTGGTATGTTTAATCTGGAGGTATTAATTGGCAAAGAGCAATGTAGAAATTTAATTCATACACACACACATGCATAGACAGTGAGTGAAAGCTTTGTATGTGTTCGAGCTCCGTTTTCTCAGCACTAAATGTAGTTTGCACAGGCTTACTGCTTTATCAGACGCTTCACCACAAAGGGGCTTTGAGGTCAGGTAGCTGCATGTAGATCTCTCTCCTTTGTGTCACCAGTTCAGTCTTTAAAAGCCAAGAGTTGTCATGAGCTGATGGCTGTGTAATGGGTTCTCAAAAGCAGCTGGTATCACCGTTGAATTTTTCAAGTTCTTACATTTTATCCATAATAGATTAGGTGTCTGAAAGTTATCCTCAAAGGTGATTTCTTGTGCAGCTGCTGATCAGTCCTGCTTTTTAGCATGACTGAAAAGCCCTTTGCGCAGGTGTTGTCATTGTGCCTAAGCCCTTCTTGCAGCCGGACAGGCATTGTGCCTGCAAGAGAAACCTCTGGGACAAAGGGGCAAGGATTTTTTGGTCAGAAATTGCAGTTTAAATTTTGTTCAAGTTCAGTTCAGTGGGTCCTGGCAATTTCATGCTCTTATCATAGAGGAGACTTCAGGAGGGGCTCCTCCTGTGCCCAGAGGAAGACTGGCCTTTCTTTTCTGGAGACTTGTTGTCTGAACTGTTGACATAGGCTACTAGAGCCCACGTGGGGTGATGGGAGGTAGAAGTTGCCGTGTAAGTGGTTAGAAATCTGACAAGATTTCATTGCTGCCAGGGCTACAGATGTGAAAGACTGGGCTTTGTTCTGCTTTTTTTGGCTTTAAACTCTTGCCTGCCTAAATTAATGTATTTCTTATCAATTCTGTAATGAAGACAGAGACCTGAATTCATGTGTTGCTTTTTATTTGCATTTTTACTATCGTTATTCTCATTTCTGTGTTGCTGAAGGCCATTAGTGAGGAGTTGGATGACTTGTCTAGATTTCTGGTTTTTGTAGTTTTCCAAAGCTCTATACATAATAAATCAGGCACCTTTTTTTGCTTCTGCAATTAACTAATCCACAATGTAACAGGAGCAGTAGAATTGATTGAATATGTCAAGTTTTAAGCCTTGAGAAAAAAAACGCAACAAAATAAAGAAACACATTTGTGATGATGCTTTTCAAAATTGTTGTCCTCATTCTTACACAGATTTATCCATGAAATTAGGATGAATAAAAGACTTTGCCAGTATGCCACCCTCCAGTCAATCCTAACCTGTGCTTGAAATGAACTTTTGATGTGACACATTCATCTCTGCAGCACATGTGGCTTCCTTTTTCTCTTCAGCTCACCCACTGATGGCAACTCTCTTTGCTTGCATTCAGGTAAGATGTAGTCCAGCAGCAAAACCAGCAGACACATTGTCTGGTGTGGAGATCTTGACCTGCTAGTTACAGCTATATTATGGCAAGACCCTGTAATTTTTTCCTTTGTGAAGACCTCTCAGTGTCATTGCTTTACCCTCCTTCCCTGAATAAGGAGGATCAAAGCAAAGAAAGGTTGAAGAACCTTTCTCAGAAACATCTCTGAAGTTGCTGACCGGCACTGGGTGATGATAGTCAAATCCACACTAAGCTGCATTTCAACAAGAAACTGTTTGAGCTCAGTCTGACCTCTTTTCTTAAAGAAGAATTTGAAAGTACTCTAGCATAGTGGGCTGTGTTAGCACAACATCATGAAAGCTCCCATGTACACCTGCAAAATATTGCTTGCAGCAGAACATTGGGGATCATTAAAAGAATATTATTTTTTGATAAAAGATTTTATATGTCTTTGGTGAATATAAAAATATTAATTGAATAAAATATTAATTGTCAGTGGAAGAACAAATATAGCTTTAAAAGTAGGTAACGATGCTGGAATTTACAAAGTAGCTGGTAATGCAGGAAGCATAAAGTGCTAGAAACACTTACATACACATACATACACATCTGAGGAGGAAAAAAATTGTAATTTGAAGTATTCTTCATTTTGATAGACATTTCCTCAACTTCATTGAGCCTTACTGCTTTGTGTTGCAAATAGCTCACGTGTGCTGTATTTTCCGTTTATTAAGCAATGCTGTATGTGCTGCTTGTTTGCTACTCTCAGAACCTGCTCTCTAGGCTTAGGTGAAGAGCAGCTCCCAGTGAAGCTGTGTGCAGAAGTTGGGGCTGTTTCACACCTGTGAACATGGTGAATGTTGCGGTAAGGACTATCCGTGTTCCGCTGTTCAAACCCAAATTAGGAAACAGCTACTCAGGGAAAGTGAAGATAAGTTTTGCCTGGTTGTGACGATGAAAACCAACCAATGACTTCAGCATTTAACACCTAAAAAGATTAGGGCAAGAGTCATACTAAATTTTTCCTCTGGACTGCACCGAGGTTAATCCCTGCGGTGCACTGCTGCAAGTCTTCCGTGTCTTCAATGTCTTGCCATCTGCCCTGGCACCGCTGGCCCTGCAGATGTAACACAGCCGGGAGAGCTGCCCTCTCTGATCTCTGATGAGGAAAGTGGTTATTTTTACTGGTAAGAGCAAGATCTCTCTTAAACTGTCATAGGGTCAGGAAAGTGTAAGACTGTTTCCTTGGGAGCTGGTTTGCCTTCTCTTCTGGGAATTAGCTAGGCATTAGTCATAGCTGTGCTGGCACCTCTCTTTGCCCTCTCCAGATTAATGGCTTTGGAAGAGGAGGGCAGGGCTGTGAGGCTTGGAGGGCTGAGGCACCCTCCGGCCAACCTCTGCTGGGGATGACTGATTTACAGAGCTGGAAGGAAGCTCTGGGGAGGCCATCTACCATTGCGAAGCGGGAGGTCAGTTTATCTCATTTCACCCTGGGACGGCTGGGCGATGGCTGTGGGTGAGGCTTGCTCCCTGGACATCACGGCATGCCCTCATGTGCAGGGTGGGGAGAGGTTGTCCTCTCCATCCCATCTTCATTTGTTAGACTTATAGAATCATAGCATAGCTTGGGTGGGAAGGGACCTTAAAGATCATCTAGTTCCAAACCCCCTACCATGGGCAGCGACACCTCCCACTAGACCAGGTTGCTCAAAGCCTCATCCAACAGGAGCACCATGTTTGTGAGACAGGGGTTTTTTATGATCCTCATTCTGAAAGAAAAGCTAGAAATCCTGTTTAAACAGGAGATGCAAAGGCCCTTTACCTTATCTTGTAGTCACTAGAGAAGGTCAGAAGGCTGTAGGCAGTGTTACTGGCAGTACACGGGACCTTACCTGGCCTCTTACCACAGTGATGGAACTGCAGAAGGAATAACGGGCAGTGTGAACATAATCCTTCCTGATAGTTTTGTGTGCTTGTCTCGATGAAAGGAGAACATATATGAACCTATGGAAACCAGTGGGAGTTTCTTGCCATTGATTTGGAAAGACCAGTATTTCACCCTGTGGTTCTTCAGTTACTTTTTTGGTCTTCACTGTCTTTTCCATCTGACTGTCTTCTCCATGCACTATTTTCACTTTTTTTGATAGAAAATATTTGCTGCTATCAGGTCCAGAGCAGCTAGGGACTGCTCCAAGGTACTCAGCCCACCAGAGAGGTTTATTTCAGAGATGGGAAGTGCCGGGATACTTGAGTAACAGGAACTTTGAAGGTATTTGTCCCCTGCCCTTTCTTCATCAGACTTCCAAGATCTGAACTGGCTTTCTGAGTTAGTCACATGGAGCTGACAGATGTTTGGCTTTTGTTTCTGTGTGTATCTGCTTTCAAAAGCTGCATTAGAACAGTCACGACAAAGGTGATGCTGTGATTCTTTTTCAGAGTAATAGCCGAGATTCCAGTCCCAAAGCTCAGACCCAGGGCTGGGCTGAGCTCTGCTTAGAGAGTGGGGATCGAGGCTTCTGCTGCCAGTCCGTCTCCCTCTTGGCCCTACACACCTCTGGAAAACTGGAGGAAGGCATGTTGAAAAGAAATAACACAATAACATCATCCTAGCGACCTGCCATTAACCTCCATGTCTTTTGTAGCTTAAAGCAATGTTGCACATGAAAAAAAAATACACAGCAAATATTTTTCCAAAGGCAGACAAAGACTGTTGTTCTCTGTGCACATGAAAAAAAAATACACAGCAAATACTTTTCCAAAGGCAGTCAAAGACTGTTGTTCTCTATCAGCTCAGATCTTTGTTGCCTGGGGCTATCTGAATCATTCTTCTTGCTAAATTGTAGGAATGATTTTCTTTCTTATAGTGTGAAAACTTTACATTTAAAAGATTCATGCATGAAGGACCAAAAGGCATTTAGTTTGGCTGCACAGTAAAATAGTTTGGTGTTTTTATTGCTTCATTACCTTACGCTGGTTGTTACAAACCAGCTTCACCACAGCTATAGCTGCTGCTAAAAATCTGTGCCTGGGTCTCCGCACACTGACACATGCTGCAAAATGTACAGTTTGCACCAGTTGTTGCTGTGTGCTGGTAACAGCCGGCATGTAAAAAAAAAAAAAAATTATCTCCCCTCCAATTCATGTTACTAAATTTGTATTGTGAGGGTGTTTGTCTGTATTTTCCTGTTTTAGTGACTTTGAAAACATCTAACAGGGTTGCAATAAGGAGGGATGAGATGCTTGCAGAGCACGGACAGAGGCACAGCAACATAAACCTCAGAGTGGAGGGGGATTGAGCAGCGGGTCCCTCCTGGCAGGCAGGGCAGCGATCTCTTGTCCATGCATGACCCTGCTATGATGCATTTCTCCGCAAGCCTCGTTGCACTGGCTCCTTGTGTCACAGTCCTCTCCCATTCCCTGAAATAAGCGCGGTTATTTGGGATGTGTGTACCTAGTGAGGGTTAAGTATTACAGAAAGGCAAGGTTTGTAGGGAGAGATAAAACCTTTTATCAGGTGGAGAGATATGGCTGGGGAAAAAAACTGGATTTTTTGGGGGTGTACAAGCCTATCCCTGTTGTAAGCAGCAGGCTGTCCTCCAGGACATGGTTATCCTTCACTTGGTAGCTCTGGGAGATTGACAGGTAACAACCGCAGCCAGATTGGGAAAAGTTCCTGGAGATTTACTGTCAATAGCATCTAGCTTGCTTTCCCTGAGAATGTTTTTCCTTACCTTGTTCTTTTTTCACTTCAGCTTCAAAAATGGTTGGGAAATTAGATTTTTATTGATGGAAGAATTGCACATAATCCTTTGCTTTCAGCTACATTTCCAATGAAAATAAGTCTGCTGCAGCCTAACTTCTTTTTCTGGTGCTGATAATCCTTTTTGGGTTGGTTACTCAATGCAAACTGAAAAATAACAACGAATTCATGAAAAGTGGGGGGCTGTCCCTGAACATGTCCTTTTGTAGAAAATACCTCTTTTCTTGGGGGGAGGGAAACATTTTGCTGGAATACTTTCAGCCCATCTTGATTTGATTTTTGTCTTTTCTACATTTTGGCTCAGGTTCTGTGCCCCCTTCCTCCCCATCTGCTGTAGTCTAATGGGAAATAAATCTCCAAGGTCTTTTCTATTCCTTACCATCCTGTAAGTCTTCTGCTCTCACTGAATGACTGAGATCGTACATCTCCTTTTATAAAACACTAAAGGTACCATTTATATTTTTTTTTTCCCAGAATCCCTTTTGACTGGTGTCAGGTACAGAAATACTAACAAAATAAACCCCAAGGATAAAAAAATAATTCTGGTTCTATCTGCAGTAAAAATGTTTTTTCAATGGAGATGGATGCTCTGGCTTCTCTCCTTCCTACAGCCACTTTTCTATCTCCCTTCCAGGCCAGAGAAGCCTTGTCCTGTGTGTGATGGGACAGAGGCTGGCTCTCGCGTGGGCAGTAGTTGCCCCACACCACACACTGTGTTTCCCTGTCATAGAGTCATAGAATTATAGGACTGTTTGGGTTAGAAGGGACTTTAAAGATTGCCTAGTTCCACCCCACTGCCATGGGCAGGGACACCTCCCACCAGCCCAGGTTGCCCAAAGCCTCATCCAGCCTGGCCTTGAACCCCTCCAGGGATGGGGCATCCACAGCTTCTCTGGGCACCCTGGGCCACTGCCTCACCCCCCACACAGGAAAACATTTCTTCCTCACATCTCATCTCAATCTCCCCTCTTTTGGCGTAAAACCATTCCCATTCCCCCTCATCCTGTCCCTGCACCGCCTGACCCAGAGCCCCCCCATCTCTCCTGTAGCCCCCTTTCAGCACTGGAAGGTGCTGGAAGGTCTCCCCGGAGCCTTCTCTTCTCCAGGCTGCACACCCCCAACTCTCTCAGCCTGTCCTCGCACGGGAGCTGCTCCAGCCTCTGCCCATCTCCGTGGCCTCCTCTGGACTCGCTCTAACAGGTCCATGTCCTGTGTTTTCTAGCCCAAACCTCTCCCTAAGTGAGTGGATCTGGGTAACCCAAGTTTCACGCTCCAAGACGTGCCATGGGAGACAGGGCACTGTCAGCATCCCAAGGCTGGTGAGCCATTCTTCCTTTAAGGAAAGGCATCACAACCTTCAGGGCTCCCCTTTTGGTGGCACCAACTCTGATGAATTTTGTTCATTTTCATCTGTCCCGAGCACATCCACCTGCTACCAGAGGCACTGAGCCGTGCTGCTGCCATGGGGAATGAAATGTGAAGGGAAAGGGAAAAAAACATTCAATTCCTGTCAGGTAGATGAAAACTTTGTCTTCCTCCTCCTCTCTCCTGCCTCCTGGAGAACATATCGTATATAGAAGGTGACCTTTTGTCTCCTTCCTCCCCACCCAAGCTGAGAGAGATTCGGCTGACACATCCGATGACAGATAGATACCAGCATGAGTAAATTGTGCTTGAACTTGCTCCAGAGAAAATTGTTACAAGGCGTGCGCAGGCTGGGCTGCATTAGGGAGAGCACAGATCATAGTCAAATGTTTGTGTCATTTGCAAACGCCACTGTGAGGGGACATGGAGGGATGAACAGATGAGCGTTTTGAACTCTAAAGGTTACTGTAGAAAACATGAAATAGGGCTCTGGGTTTGATTTTTTAAGGATATTCTCCATTTGGGGAAAATTCAGATTAAATCAGATTAGTCCCTGCCACCTGGAATTTTTTCTTTTATCTTCTGGTTTTGTTTTTGTTTTATTTGAAAGTTGATTTCTTGTTTGTGGGGTTTTTTTTTTTCCACAAGAAGTTCCTTAATTCTTGATGTTCACCAAAGCTTTGGCTAATGGATATGTTGAGTCTTCATGGTATGAGTAGAAATTAGGGAGAATAGATATGAAAGCATTTTAAAAGCTATTTAAATGAGAATAAAACTCTGATCACAAATACTAGATGCAAAAAAAAGACATTTAAATGCAAGAGCTTTGAAAGCATATCCTTGCCGGTCCAAACAGCACTTCCAGGCTGATCTGCCCAGCAACTCCTTAACTCATTAACTCATCACAATTTAACGAAGAACTGTGCATTCTGGCCACGTCCATCATTCTGCCACTCCAGTCTGAACAAGCTCACTGTTTTCCTGAAGATGCACGAACCCGAACCCTACTGAGCTCTGCTTTCAGGGCAGTGGGGTCTTCCTTCCAGCCATCTTATTTGAAGATGTGAAGAATATTTTGGGATTAAATGCACACCATATTAATGATCTCTCTCTCTCTCAATCTGTCATGGCAGTACCATGCCTCTCTCCATCCTTTGACCTTGGGAAGACAATCATTTATGGGACTGCCTAATGTTCGGCCATCCTTCAGGATGTTCTGAGATGCAGCTTCGCCCCTTCCACCAGGCACATATTAAATCTGTTCGGGCCATGTCTATTAAAAACCGGACTCTGCAGCCAAGAGGACAGTGAGAGATGGATGGTGCTGGCATGCAGCCACTTCAGAGGACAGAAGCAGATCAGCCTGCTGTGGACAGAGACAGACTAATGAAACCTGCAGGACTGGCATGCAATTACCTTGTTTGCCAAACTCATTATAGAGAAGTCACATATTTCCAGGACACTGCCTCTGGCCTTAGATACAAAGCTGTCAGATCAACTATGAAAAGTTCTGGACCAAATTCAGGTAGGGCTGGAACAGGTGTAGGTTTGATGAAGTTGGGTTGTTAGACCTGGCTGAGACCAGAGTCTGGTTCCTCACATGGTGGCTCCATCCTCAGGCTCACGCAGGGTGGCCTCAGGAGCACTGAGTTACTTGAGAGCACATTGACCCTTGCTGTGCTGCTCCAAAACTTGTTAGAGCCACACATGATGCAGTAGCATCGTCACCCCAGCGCATGTGCCTTGTAGAATCACAGAATGGTTTGGGTTGGAAGGGACCTTAAAGCCCATCCAGTCCCACCCCCTGCCATGGGCAGGGACACCTCCCACCAGCCCACGTTGCTCAAAGCCTCATCCAGCCTGGCCTTGAACCCCTCCAGGGATGGGGAATCCACAGCTTCTCTGGGCAACCAGAGAAGTTCGAACCTTGCCAATTCTTAGAAAACACAAAGTAAAAGTGTGGCAGTCTGAGACAAATCTGATCTTACAATGTCAGCGTAAAAACCAGCAAAATCCATAGCATGAAAAAACCTTTTGGTGTGGGCTGGCCCTGACCCACCACCCTTTGGCGGGTAGGAGGCAGGGTGTAAGTAAGCACAGCAGCCTGGCTCTGGGAAGGGGAATGCCTTTGTGATGGTGATGTGTGTGGACTTGTCTTATTAATGGTGGCCTTGGGATTGCCATCGCTGGGATGGTCCCAGCCACTGCTCGTTCCCAGTCTCCAGCCAGCAGCCTTAAGCCTGAGCAAGCAGCCTGGGGAGCTGTGTCGGAGACAGCAAAATGCACTGAAACACACATTATGGCCATGAAGGCTTGTTTGGAGGACTTGCCCCAGTGACGGGCTGTTATGGGAAATGACATACTGATGTTGGAAGCCTTAAATGTTCCTCGGGCATATTGACAAAAACTGCATGCTTCTCCTTAGGCTGCTGAGGCAACAGGGAAGAGAACATTTGCTTTCGGCTAATAAAACCCGACTTTGTTTGTTTTTTGTTTTGTTTTCTTTTCTCACTACTGCTGCTGTGGAAAAACAACCCATCCTCCTGGAGTGCGTCAGCGGGCTGCAGGCATGTTTTCCATCATCTCATGATATCCTCGAGGGCTTTCCTGGATGCATCCTGCCTCACTTCACCCTGTGATGGTTTTGATGCTGGTGCCATGTGTTTATTGTCCTTCATCCATCAAGTGGGTTGTTGTAACCTGGCATCTGACCTGCTCCAGGTGAGGACAGAAACTCCAGCCCCAGCAAAGAATGAAGGTGACCCAAAGTCAGTATCAGCTCTTTGCTCCCAGCAAGGTTCGGGCACTCCTAGACAACCTCTTGACCAGCTTCTTTAATTTCCACCACTTAATTCCATGTTGATCTGCCAGTTCAGATGAAACCGCAGCAGGACACTACAGGAACCAGCCACGTTTCATTACTCAGCTGTAAAATGCAGACACCAGCGTCCTCTGCAGAGTCTCAGCATGGAATTTCAGAGGAATAAAAGTGGCCTTGTCTTCCCATTTTACTCCTCAAATATGGTGACAGCCACAGATTTTTCTGATGAAGTTTTGCTTTGCTCAGTGCTGGGGCAACCCTGCAGTGTTTTTCCCTATTCTTCTTGGGTCCTTCACAGACTCTGTGTGGGATTCAGGTTCACTGCTACCTAGCTGTACTTCTTTGTGATATTTGTGCTTCTTGGTCATGATTGGATTTTTGATTTTTTTTAATGATATCCCAGACACATTGTACACTGTCTTGTTCTGTAATTGAGAAACTGAGGCATAGAAGAGCTGTGAACAGCGCCCACTGTTTTTTCCCAAACTGAGGCATAGAAGAGCTGTGAACAGCATCCACTGTTTTTTCCTGTTCTAACTTGAAAATTGCTGGGGTTTATTGTTTATTTATTTACAGCTCTATTTTTTTTTTTCTAGTGGGTTCTAACTTGAAAATTGCTGGGGTTTATTATTTATTTATTTACAGTGCTATTTTTTTTTTCTAGTGGAAAAAAAAGCTTTCTGAACATTCAAATCTACAAAAGTCTCCCTGGGTGTCTTAAACAGTGGAAAAAATTTACCGGGGAGTGCTCAACCCTGGACATTCAAATCTACAAAAGTCTCCCTGGGTATCTTAAACAGTGGGAAAAATTTACCAGGGAGTGCTCAGCCCTGAGAAGGTTTCTGTTTCTGCCTCATTTGTCTCATGGCTTTTGTGGCAAAGGACACTAGCATCCCATGGACAAGGGTCATCTTCCATCAGAGCTTTGGTGAGGGCTTTGCTGATGATGATACTCCCCAATGGCTCCATTTTGGCACATTCAAGCAGAACTTTGTTGCTTGAGCCAAGGGATAATATATGGGAATTTTGTCAAAATTTTGCTGGCTTATAAAGTTTCTTGTCTGATTATGTACATGACTGGGGAATTAATTTAGTCTGTAATTAATGGCTTGCTTGTTTGCCCTTTCTAATCTTCCCTTCCTGTTTTGTCTTTTATGGCCAGGGTATTAGTTTTCTAACGTGCAGCATCTCTCATTTATTTAGGTTTCTGTTTCTAGATATTTAATGGCTTGCTTACGTTTAGGGAGGCAGCTGGTACAGCCCACCCTGGCTGCAGTACTCTGCCATAGCATCGGTGGTGTTGGGCTACTGAAGTAAGACTGTTGGTCATAGTTTGTTCTTCTTTGGAGCCAGGTTCTTGCCTCAATTTTGTGCATTTGGTGCCCTGGGCTGGGCTGGGGCAGGGTAAGGGTTTCAGATGGCCTGTGATTTCTGTGGTGGCTGGGAATAGCCTGTGGAAGATGGTGGCAGGACAGTATCCTCAGTTCACTTCTGCCTGCTCAAACTCCAGCCTGCATTTTAAAACCAATCTAACAGCCTACCCAGGCAGCTTCGAAACCTATCCAAGCCCAGCATCCAGCCTGTTGCCTCTATTCCTTCCACCCCTTCCCATCTCTGAGCTTGTTCATCTCACTTCATCCTCCTTCACCTGCTTTTCCTGTGTCTGGCTTTCAGCTGCTCCAGGCTATGATGAGCCACCATCACGCCTGCCAGCAATTTCAAAGGATTTCTTGAATGTCAGTATCATTTAGGATGCTTTTCTCCAAAAATACCTTTGCTCCAGAAGGAAGTTGGAAGGCACTGGTGACATTTTCAAAAGGACCTGTGTAGTGTAGGAGCTCGAGTCTCAATGAACAGCATAACGAGGGGTGCCTCGATCACTTACGTGCTATTTAATCACCTCCTGTTGTCCTGAAGCAATCCAGGCAGATGATGAAACATCAGTATACAAGGATTTGCATTTCTCTCCTCTAGTTCAGACCAGAAAATGATCTGTTTACATAGTGAAGTTGCTGTGTTTGTGGTTGCTGAATGAGTTTTCTGCTGGATCAGGTATGTAGTTTGATGAGAAATATTCAGGGTCAGAGATTTGGGGTGGAGTAATAGTGTGTTTTTCCATCTGTCTGACCAGGAGATTGAAATGACTGCTTTCAGGACATACCCTTCCTCCCCAGAAGAAACAAAACTTTGAAGCAGTTTCTAAAAGCCATGTCTTGTCTCCAGGACTGCCATGGACCAAGCTGTAGACCATGGGTTAGGTGACTGGGAAGCTGCTTTAGAACTGCTGTATGGTAGATTAAACCAGCTGAAAACCTCTCCCTGGCCCAAAACCATTCGCACTCCACTGATGAAAGGCAGCGTTGCAGGTTGTGAGCCAGTGAGAGGGTTGCTTTAATGTCTGAACAGTTGGAGCAGAGGACGGTTAGAAACCATCTAGTTATGGGAAACCTGAGTCATGAGAACCATTGGATAAATTTAAATTCATTATTCTAGCTTGGAGGAGGAGACCATCTGGGTAAGTAGAAGGATATATGTGTCTTACTGAGGGAGGAGTCCTTTCAAATGACAAAAGAACTGTCCTGAGCCTGAAAACTCTGCCAGAACTGAGATAAAAAGACCAGCTTAGAATGACACTGATTTAACGTTGGCATGTCAAGAACCCAGCTAAGGGGCATAATATTAAAATATTTTTTAAAGTGATAAAAGACTTGCTGGTATTTTCCTCCTATGAGGGAAGAAGACCTGAAAATTTCATCAGAACTTCACATTATAAAGTCCATTTTAGAGACTTTTGAAGACATCTTGTATTTGAACTCCAATTTCCATGACAGCTCTGCTTTAAACAAAAAGCTGGGAAAGAAAGGGGAGGATCTCCTTGCGGCCAGATTGCAGTGGGCTCAGACAGGCTGGTGAGAAAACCTCCTCCTATGAGGGAAGAAGACCTGAAAATTTCATCAGAACTTCACATTATAAAGTCCATTTTAGAGACTTTTGAAGACATCTTGTATTTGAACTCCAATTTCCATGACAGCTCTGCTTTAAACAAAAAGCTGGGAAAGAAAGGGGAGGATCTCCTTGCGGCCAGATTGCAGTGGGCTCAGACAGGCTGGTGAGAAAACCTGTCTTTTAACCTGTTTTTTAGAGTTAAGGCTCTGTTTTGCCACCTGGCTCATCCCTGTAGGTTGGGGATAATGGCTGGGGAGCCAGCTGGTCTCCTGATGGGCTTCCTCTGTCTGTGTTTGCAGGGACCCACTGCACAAGACACACAGCAAACAGCCTGGTGGTCTGGCTCTCCCTCCTGGCACTTGCTCTGGCTTCAAATAACATGTAACCAGTGTGCTAGCAATATGCTCAGGTAAACATCAGTCCAACTCTATACAAATTTTCACAAAGAGCAGGTCCTGCATGGCAGAATCCCTCCTGGAGGCTGGCTGAGACAAGGCTGAGAAGTGGGAGAGTCGGTGGGGGAGTGGAGATGTGCTGGTTGACCCAATGATGGAAAGAGACGTGAGTCACTCATGATTTACCCAGCACTGAGCTGTGATGGTGACTGTGGAAATGAAGGCAGTGTGGGGGAAACAATCTAGAGTCAATGGATTGATCCCTTTTGCTATGGTGATGGATTGATTGCCCACAAAGTGCATAACAGAAGCATCCTCTGTCATCGTCTCCTGTCATCTTCTTGCAGATGACCTGCATGGCTCCTGGGGACCCAGTGACAACAGCATCCCCCAGCAAGTCTCACCTGCACTGAGCAGGGAACAGAGATTGCCAAGGTGAGCCGGGGGGATCCAGGTCTGATGCCACAGCAGGACAGGATCTGAAAAAAAAAAACCAAACATCCATGCAGGTACTGCTGCAAAATACTCAAAGGCCCATGAGGCTTCCTCTCCACCCTTGCTTTAGGCGGTGATGGTAGTTCTAAATTTTATTGTGTTTTTGACAGGCGTAGATTTCAAAGCCCTGTGGTACAGACTCATCATTACTCTCTTACAGATGGGCTCGCTGAAGCATAAAGAAATGAAATGACTTCCCTGGAACTAGTAACTGGGCAAATGACAGGACTAAAAATAGAGTCCAGATATTCAACCTTTCATACAACCCATTGCCATTCCTAACTCCGAGGCAAGATGCCAAGGAAGCTAGTTAAAGCAGGTAACAACTATTTAACTGAATGAAGGTACTGAATCCTCTTGGTAGGACGCATTCATGAGATGCTCCATGTAGATTGCTCTGACAAACCAACACATTTTTGAAGAAAAAATGGTTGACAGAAAAGACAGTGAGCCACATATGGCTGTGGTGTACGTCAGTCACACAAACCCTAATACGTTCAGAAGTTCCAAATGCCTTTTAAAGCTAATGGTCTGTGCACTAATAGCTCCTGGCCCTGGCATCCAGGCTAGCAGCTGGTGCCACTAATTGGTAGCCCTGAGGATGAGCACGTGGGCAGGTGACTGGATTTCAGGAGTGGCGAAAGGATTAGGATTCCTGCCTTGCTAATTCTATCATTCACCATAGTCTTTAATCAAGATGAAAAGTCAAGAGACCGTGAGGGGCTAACAGACAACATCTTTGCCCGATTACCAGAATCCAGCTCGCTCGGACCTGACAGGCATTGCCTGGAACAGCCGGGCCAGTAACAGCTTGTAAAACCATCCAGGCTGCAGCTGTTCTTCCCCGTGGTGCCTGCTGGACAATGCTAGAAATAGCATCAGAGAATAATATGCCTGTCTCTGGCCTTTTTGGGGATGCAGGGTCAATTATTTGAAGGGTGGATGTCAAGTCATATAAAAGCATCCAAACACCTCCAGCTAAGCCCAGCAGAAGTAAACAGCCTGTCTGATCTGGGCTTGCAACACCAGCTCGCGAAGGTATTAGCATCTCTCTTTCTTTTTTCTTTCCCAGTCTCTGCCTTGTGGAGTGTTGGAGGGACGTAGCCTTGTAAGGCAGGGCCACGGCAGAAAGAGCAAGAGCACTGAAATGGCTAAAGAAGGTTGTCAGAGAGCTGAAGCTGTTCAAGGGGATGCTGTGCATTGCTGATGGCAGGACAGAGTGATCCAGCCCGTAGCTGGTGGGTGGTTTGGAGAGCTGTTGGTTATCTGATCTGTGCAAAGCAATGGGTGCCACCTGTTTTCTTCATGGCAGGAGGTTACAAGGCATCCTCTGATGTCCTTTTTTAACCCTGATAATTCAGGTTTTGCTGTTCCCTGTGAAGCCTGACAGCTAACCTGGAATGAACCCATCTGAACACCATCCGTCTGTGTCCCCTTGAGAGCTGAGCTGACCTGGGCCGGGGAGCTGCAAAGTCCCTGCAGCTGCTGACAATCTCCTTCTGATGCTCTGCAGATCGTCTAAGGCCCACTCCAGTCTCCTGGATGAATTGGGATAACTTCAGATTGAAAATCCTCTGGGGAGACTCCCCCTGCATTGTTGACTGAGGTTTTGTAGTCCCCAATTCCCATCAGATCTCAGAGCTCTTGTTACCTTCCCAGTAGCTTCCTCTCAGTGGTTCCAGATCATACGGTGGAGACCAGAGAGTCACAGTGAGATACAGAAAGAGATCACCAGCTCTAAGCATACTCATCACTAACCTTCCCACCATTCTCCAGAAATATCCTTTCCCATTATGCTTGTGACTGAGTCTGAACCTTGCTCCAGATGGCAGTGGGCTGAGGAGATGAAATTTTACTGCCGTCAGAGCTCAAAGACGCACAAAAGAGGGAAATTGTGAAATTGCAATGACAAGGTTGTTTGGGCAGCTTGTGATGTTCTGGCTTTAGAGAAATCCATGCCTAATGTGCCTGCATGGCAAGGTAAACTAAAGACCATATAATTCTATTTAAGCTTAACATAACAGGAAGAAAACCATGTCTCCTGGACTCCTTGCTGTCTGCAAGCATTAAGGCTGGTTTTTACATGTGTTGCTCTGTCACTCCATGTTAAAGAGCTTGGGATAAAGTATTTCTGGGATTTGGGTAGTACAGAGCTGAAAGGCCTGGCTCTGCCATGTTCATACTTTCTTTAGAGGACATGATCATGTACAAACTGATCATTCCAGGGCTCATGGAGAATGACCCCCTTGTTTTTTGCACCACCCTGTCTTCTCCTCTTGCTGCCCTGCTGCTGTAGGGAGGAATCTCACTGCTTGAGGCATCTAGCTGTCCTGAGGCTGAGCTTGAGATGAGGGAGGAAAGCCCCTTCCAGAAGCCAGGCTGGAGCTATGAATAGAGTTTGTTTCAAGCAATGACAGGATGAGAACGTGTGTGTTTGAAGTGTTGGGGTGACCTTGTCCTGGGCAAGGCATGCACAAGTGGATGGTGCCTTACAGGGATGGAGGCTCCAAGGGGAGTCAGAAAGCACCTTCCCACCTTGTGAGGTTATCACGGTCTGGGTGTCCCATGGCGGGGGCTGAAGTCCCAACCTGGGTGACAGAGGGGGAGTTGGTGGAGTCTGGGCACACCTTGAGCTCTCTCCCCCCACCTCCACTTCCCCTCTCTTTGATTCTCCTTCACTTCCATTGACATTTGTCACTGTGTTTTCTCTCCCCACTTTCCTGTTTTGTTTTTGATTTGTTTTGTTCTCCTGATCTTAACAGTCCTATTTCCAAGCCTGGAACATTTAGGAGTGTTTGAACTCAGCAAATATTTTCTGTTCTGTTCAGTGTGGGACTTCTTAAAAGATCAGATGAGTGCATTGAGGTTAGAGCCTTGTACATTACACATGCAAACAGATACTTTTCACAATGGCTGCTTCATCTGTCACCATGTATTCATAATGGAGGGAGTTCTAGATCATCTATCCCTGTCATTGCTGCTGCATATTGATACAGTCACAAGGACTAGCTGTTAGAGAGCAAAATATGTGAGGATGTTCCCTGACCTTTTCCCTTCTCCCCACCAGTAAATTCTACAGATTGTGTACAGACAGCCAACTCTGTACCCTGGCAGCAGTATTTTGGTAATGTCCATCGTGCAAAGTCTGGATATAACCAAGCACAAGGTGAATGGATTTCAGAAAGGTTATGTTGGTGCAGACCTTAATGGTCCCCTGACTTATTTATATGATCCTCTTCTGCACCAAACAGTGAAATCTAATTCCCATTCATGTCTCTGCTCCGTGTCTCATGTCACTGCAGGGTACAGGCATCCATCACTGGGCACAGTCCTACCTGGAAAGCTGTAGGACAGTAGAAAGGAGGTTGTGGGGGACCTGGGGACTTCAGTCAGTCCACTCCATGAATCTGAGGCTGCAGTGGGCTTTCACAAGATGACATAGATTTTTGGAGACTGACTTTGTGGAGCTGTGAACTGGCGCATGTCTCCCATAACAACTCTTTTTGTTGAAGAGGTAGGAGGGAGCTTCATTGCTGAGCTCCAAAAGTGGGCAGAGGCTGCACAGATGGGACAAGCTGCCTGCCTACAGCTCCTCGTCTACTGCTGATCTGTTCCCAGGGAGGATCTCTCTCCTGTCTCTGCAGAAACAGCTCAGGCCCTGGGATGCTGGGCACTCTCCTCATGGACTGCAGTGAAGGAAAGCCAGTTCTATTTTTATTCATGAAATTCAAGCTCCCCTCATTTGGGTACGTGCAGGTGACAGGACTGAAGTGGATGGCACCCTTTTGCAACGTCGGCCATTCAAGCAGGGCTGGCCCTGGTGAATGTTTGCAAACGGGGGGTGCGGGGCTGTCCCCTCCAGCTGGCAGGCACAGCCACCACCTGCCTGTGTGGGCAAACACTGGCAGCTGCCGTCGAAATGCTTCAGTTCCCCTCGCTCTGACGGCCACGGTGCAGCGCTGCCTTGTTATTCCAAACACAAGAGTGATGAACACTTGTCCTTTAGTCTCCAGTAGATTCTCAGAGTCGGTGGTGGAGGCAGGAGCTCAGCTCAGGGGTGGGTTTTCCCTCGCTGGTGGCAGAGCTGGATGCCCAGCTGGAGCTGTGCCCTGCTCCCATGGGGGAAGCAGGAGGAGATTCGTGTCCTCATGAGGACAATTCATAGGAGAGGTGACATTGCTGGAGAAATGCCTGCTGGCACCCATGGGTGGGGTTATAGCAAGGGTGCTGGGGGCCAGACCTCGAGTGACAGTGGGATGGAAGTGATGGGTGACTTTCTGCAGAGAGACACTGTGGGACTTTCTGTAACAACGAGGACAAGGGCTGAGTCTCCCAGAGCTCTTCCAGGCACTGGTACATTGTAGCCCCCACACTGATGTAATTAATGAGACATCCCACTTTATGAAATAATGAGTTTTGTGTGACTCACCCTAATGAACAAAAACAATGCCATGTGCCTCCTAAGGGGACTCCTGGTTTTTATGTCCCAGTGTTTGCTATGAATTATTTAAGGCATCTGGAGGGATTTGTGAGTAATGAAATCTGATGATTCTGTCTCACCTCAGATGACTCCAAAGGTCTGGTTAGCAGCTTCAGTTCTGTTTCAGGCTCGTCCTTCACCTGCAGATCAGACAGCTTGAAAATCTCTCCATGTTCTTGCCCTCTACTTTCACTTAGCTTTCGGATACATTTCCTTTACCTTTCGTCAACCTAAAAATTAAGACACGTCTTTCAATATTGCATGTCTGCCTTGGGTGTGTTAAACTAGGTCTGTCAGAAAATGAAGAGGATTTTATTCAGGGAAGTGTATGCAAGGTGTGCTTAAGTGCTTGCTGGTATTCAAGCTCTTGGACCTCACCGGTCCTCTCCCTTTCATTGCAGCTGAGATCCTCAGGGGCCAGGGAACCACAGGAGCAGGCAGGGCTCTGGGTACCCCTCGCTCGTGGCCATCCAAAGCTTCACACAGTCAAAGGCACCTGGAGATCCTTTGAAATCCCCGGTTACAGAGTCTATCATGGATAAGCCATGGATGAGTGTGAGTCAGTCACACCGATCAGCAGGCTCAAGGTAGGCAAAGCGGATGGGAAGTGCCAGCTGCCACACGGACTGTGTGACCATTGCAAACCCAGAGGTTCGGTGGGTCCGCGGTTGGTGCTTCTGTTGCAATAAGGAAGTTTGCTGAGGGGGAAAAAAGTATAAGGAGAGGAAGAAGCACAGGACCTCTTGGCTTTGATGTTCAAAGGGAGGAGCTTGTAGGGAAGCTGGCTGTCACTTTAGTTGAATGGTAAGGGGGTTTGTGTCGGTTTTGTTGGGTTTTTATTTGCTTTTTTTTTTAAACAAACAAAACTTTCACATTCACATTTTCACTCTGCGCCACACGGTTGCATTGCAGTTCTGGACTTTGAGGATGTGTGAAGACGTTCTTCTAGCTGTGGCCTTGGAACAGAGAGCCTGAAGGGAACGTTGGGAAGATTAAATATTGCTTCAAGAGAATGAATGAGAGCAGACAGACAGGATTTCCCAGAGCTAAGAGCCCGTGCAGAGCCTTAGCACTTCGTAGCAGCTCTGAATCTGCCACTGCTGATGGCCAAAGGGGATAAAACCGAACATCTGCCATCTGTGACTTTTGACCAGAGAGGGGTGATCCTCCTTATTCCGGAGAATGAGACTCTGATTTAAAGCCCTTCATGGCCTGCTTTCACTGACATTAGAAGGGCACAGATGTTAGGGTAGTGCTTCCATTTTTAGGAGCCTGCTTGAGATTACAAGCCTACAATAGAGCAATGGACAGGGAGCCGGTCTCCCTGAAGGAAATTAGTTCAGAGGCTTTGTGGAAGTCAAAGTAAAGGGATGGAAGTTGCAGTGCTGCAGTGAGTGGGGCTCTGATACAAGCTGCACTACCACCAGACACAAATGCCTCGAGTTCTTGGCCTTTTCTCTGATCTGGTGTGCATTGCCTAAGTCCTAAAATACCTAACCTGTCAAATGCTCGGAAAAAAACAGTTTAGGGGACAACACCTGAGATACCTATCCTCAAAAAGCAATGGCTGTTACAAGTGGCTAATTTAACCAGGTGTGGTGGGATATTTTTATCCTCTTTCCCGAGTAGGAGGATTTATGAACACTTTAAAAACAGAGACATTGTTAGTTTTAAGCACATTTAAATAACTCAGAATTTTTCTACAGCCATCACAGGCCAGATCTTTGTAAGGTCCACCCTCTTTGTCTCCCATGTAAGGTCACAGAGGGGTCTTTAAAGCAGAAACCAAGGGGGTGTGCATGTCAAAGCGGGTGGTGGGGACATACCCTGGACAGTGTGGCCTTTGGCAGTGTTTATCTATTAATTAAAGAAGCCTTGAAGTGTTTTTAAGTTGTAGCAGGAGCCACATCAGGAAGGGTGGTAAGAACTACTATTGCATCTCAGCTTCCCTGATGTTCCTGAACCAGTGCTGGCAAGGCTTGGAGGAATGGCTCCATGCAAATACCCAGCCTCCGGAGTCTTAATAGGACATCCTTCTGTTCTCACCTTCTCATTCCTCCTCTCTTCAGAAAAGCCCTGAGAAAATTTATCCATCTTTGTGTCTATAGTTAAAAAGAATGTAAATATTTGTATTTATAATAAGAATACAAGATTTGCATTTATTCCTGATATGATTTTCCCCACTAGGGAAGTTTGTTTTAACCTGTGCAACAGACTGCAAATGCTTCGTCCTGTAGACTGATGTGCTCTGTGAATTAACAGGTCTTACTTGGAATATAACTTGGCTTTGCTCCCAATATGGAATATTACAGGAAGAAAAATTTTAAAAATCTGAAGACTATAAGAACAGGGATCCACCAAAGCATGATTGCTAATACTTCCCAAGATGCAAAGTTTAAAAACAATTAGATGGAGGCACAAACTGTGCTAGCGAATCCACCTCCACGTGCAACATTTTCTGTTAGCAATTGCAAATTGGACAGTGGGTTGAAATTCTCCCCTGTGGAGAAGGGGAAAACACAAAGGCTTCAGCCCCTCTAAAATCTTGTTTGCCTCTGTGGTAGTTACAGAGCTCTCATTAATGAAGTATTTAAGCATGTTACAACCTTATTGCAGCCCATGAGAATGGCATTCATTTTGCAGCCATACATTGAAGTACAGGAGCTGTGCTAACACCTAATCCTGGGAACAGCAGCCTGCAGCATCCCAAAGCTCAAATCTGCACACTCATGTTGCCCTTATGGGCAGGCTGCGCTGCAAATCCCATGAGCTGCAGTGGGAGGTATGCGGATCCTTTTGAGATCCTTGGGGCATTTTGTCTCCCCAGCCTTAGTCATCAGATGACTCTTACAAAGCCAATATGTGGGGGACAGGCACAGCCCCAGTGGCCCATCTGCCTTGTACTCACAACCTGGCCTGCAGACACCAGGATGAGCAGCCAAATCCTCCACCAAGTGAAAAGCTCTGGGAAAAGCCCCAGCCGTCTGTGCGTTTGGCCTCTGGCCAAGCCTCAGGGGTGATCTTTCACTTTAGAGGAGATGATGACTTTAAGTGCAGCTTGTTCAAGGTTAGGCAGGAGGTCTTTGGCCAAAGCTGGCTTCATGTCCCTGCAAGCCTGGGGAAGTGGCTGTAGCTGAGGTCCTTGAGTGTTTCTGCCTAGTGAATGGCTCTTTATGCCTTGCAAAAGTCTCTCTGCCCTGGACCGTGGTGTGGATAGAGCACAGCTCCAAGAGGCGACATTCAGGGCACAGCCCACTGGAAAAAGGAGCAGGTTTCCCAAAGTGAGGTTGAAACCTCACCCCAGAGCTGAAGTGATGAATTTTCGGTTCTCAGGTTCCACTGGGAATTTTGGTCCTGAGATTTTCTGCCCAGGATATTAAGGATAAGAAAGTTTGTTCAATGAGCAAGAAATTATTTTGGTATGAAACAGTGACTTTAGGCTAAAGGTTTCCTTCCAGAAGCAGCTAAGCCCAGGATCTGCCATCCCATGTATTTGCGCATGAAACTTATTTGCTGTCACTATGACTTTAGTTAATCACCGTAGTTAATGAGTCTGTGCTTCTGTTTCCCCTTCTGGAAATGTGTCCACACACCTCTGGGTAGTTCACTGACCCGTATAGACAAAACCCACAGTTTAAACCAGCAATGGTAAGGATGACTCGTCCCGTTGTTGGTGTGTTTTCTGTTACTTGCCTTGCTGTGGTGCCTGGAAATCACAGCTGTGGATAACTTTGAGAAGCCCAAACGTGTAGTCCCTCTGGCGCACCTCCAGGGACCTTGCGGGAAGGGAGGCAGGATGGGGCTGCACACTTGAACCAGCTCGGCCAACTTCACAGTCACTGTTGTTGCCTTTCAACTTCCCGTGAAAGTCCACTCCTTCTGGCTCATTTTGTTCATTTGATCATTTTTTGCCTGCCTGTTTTAAAAATCCAACTCTTGTCCCAGCTAATTCAGAATGAGGAGCACTGGGGAAACTTTCTGAAGCATCCCTATTCCAGAAGAGAAAGCAGCAGCCTGCTCAGAAGGAAAACCCAGGCTGGATATGGAAACACCTGAACGCTACAGATGCAGAGCAAATTAAAATACTTGTTAAAAAGCAAGGGAGAGCTTGCAATAGGGACAGCACTGGGAGCCATCGCTGGTAGGATACCCTGCACTGGCAGGAGGGAACAGCAGCTTTTTGATGGCTTGTCATCTTAAACAGGCACAATATAAAATTCAGCTAAGCCCCAGAGCAGCCTTGGGCTATGAAGTGAAGCAAGTCCAAAGAATGCTGTGGGGAGAGTAAACAAGAAGAGTCCTTGGAACTATTTATTGCTGTGGAATATGTGCTTTTTGGAATATGATTATGAAGAATGTAAAATAAATCATTAGCAGACTAGAAATCAATTTCCTTTCACACACAGTTATTCTTGGTTGTGATAATCCCTCCTCTCAATAATTTTAAAATTCAGAAATTGGTTCAAACTTTGTTCCTCAGAGGGAATATATGTCACTGTGAGGCATCAGAAATCTTCTTTACCGCTTTCCCATAAAGACCAGTTGACAAATATACGAGTCGTCATGGGAGTGGAAAAGTTTATTTATAGTTTTTCAAGACATACTTAAGCTCGCCTTTCCCCCTTCCTCCAACATCGGCACTTTTTTCTGAACTTCTTGTTGACACCTGGAAGAGAAATAAGAAACAAGGAGGGATCCGCAGGGCTCAAGCAACTATTGCAGGATAATCAGATGGAGCTGTACCAGTTCATGTTATCGCTTGTGGGCTCGATCCTGCTCACATCTGCAACCTAGCCTCTCTCAGCACCCTGCAGTGCCATCAAACCCTCCTGAGAACGTGGCTGGGATCCTGGGGTCACACACTGTCCTTTGCCTGAGGCTGTTCTTGTGCCCACCTGTCGCAGTTTGCAGACAGAAATGTATTCTGGCTGTGGGCTCTCAGTGTTTCTCCAGAGCTATTTTTACACCCATTTCATGTCTCTCAGTAGCAGGGAGTAAGAGGATGTAAAATGACTTTACTGTAATGGAGAATCAGGTGCTATAGCTCACAAGGAGTCTGTTAGCAAACTCACCGACGTGGTAATTCGAGGTGTTTTGGTGTTTGTGTATATGGACATTGCAGTTTCTGTAAAAAAAAAATCAAATTTTTCCATGAAAAAAACTGATTTAAAGTCAAATCAATGCATAGACTTTTGTCTTTTGTCAAGAATATTTAAATGAAACATATCATTCCAGTCTAGTGGCTCCAGATCTAACTATCTTGGCATATTAAGCCAAATCAAAACATGTCATTTTCAGTTAATCCCACATTTCTTTGTATTTGCCGGAGCTGGTTCCGTGCCCTGCAGGAGCTGTAGGTCAGATGGTGTGTGCTGTCCTCCTGCTGCCCAGAGAGAGCGATGGCTCGTGTGTGTCCCCAGGGCCGGTCTGTCCGGGCAGGACAGAGGGACAGGCAGCCAGCCGTCCCTCCGAGGCTCCGCGTTGCCCAGGAGCTGGGAGCCGGTGTTCGGGTTAGAGCCCAGGCGGTGGAGGTAAGCTGCTTGGTTGCTGTAACAGCTCAACAAGGCAAGCAAAACTTTTTGTTTTATGTACATAGAAATGTTTCTAAACAAAACACATTGAGGTAATCAGATTTTCTGATGGATGGGAACTCCGGTTTGCAATATTCTCTGACAACACTTGCCTATGGCTCATGCTTGATTTACTTTTTCTTTCGGAAAACTCCCCCTGTGCTGCACCTTGCTGTCTTCTGCTCTGAACCAGGCCTGGCCAGGTCAGGAGAGATCACTTACAAACTCTTTTTTTTTTTTTTTTGCAAATCCTGAATAATTTTCAGATTCAACCATATCTGAACTCCTTTTCTCTCCTCATCTCCTAATTTGCAGAGCCTCACAGACACTTTTGTAGCTGTAGGCTTGCACAGATTCTTGAAACCACACCGTTTGCACCACCAATAATAGCGGTCTAACAGACTTCAGAATAAATAGTCTGTGTGCACCTTACAGACTGATAGAGTCGGCTCTACCTCTGAGCTACCTTCTGTGAGTGAAAGCCTCTGGATCTCCATGGATTTGCATAAATATACATCTGAAGCATCCCTGTGCATGAATTAAGTTGAATGAGTCCATCTCATTAAGCAAAGGCTTTTCCTGCACACATCATTCGTAAACACTGGTTGCGTTCAAGTGAAATGTGAAATGTCGATTGACTTTAATCCAAGCTTCGCCCGCGGTGAGGAGCAAAGCTCACAAGGCTGCCCACAGATTCTGATTTTGTTCCCCGAACTGCGGCGTTAAAGCCGTGAAGGATTGGGATGGCTGACAACTGCCGAGTTTGCCGGAGTAAATGAGTAATGCTGGTTTTCCCTCCCAGGCCCACTGGGTGCCGAGTGTGATTAAAGGCAAGTCAAGAAGGACTGCGTGCTATTAATTCTATAGAGGAAATCTCCTGCATTATTCATTAGATGTATATGGCTTATTCTAGGAGGAGAGAAAACAGAGAAGCACCTTTGGTTGTATTGTAACATCTGCGAGTACAGCTGGCTCTTTTTCTCTGTGTTCCACTTATGTGCAATTTGTATGTTTTCTTCTATATCCCCAGATAAAAAAAAATAAAAATCTCTAAAGAGAAGAAACTTGCAATGTTTGTTACTACCAGGGCAAAACTCCCACTCCCCCAGTAGAGACAGGAGCGGCCAAGCTCTCGTTCAGCCTTAGCTGTAATATCTGCTATCATTTGTCAGCCCTGACATAATCAGGTAATTTAATGTAATTCCTACACTTTCAATCAAGCCTGGTGAGCAGATGGCAGAATTCAAGCCCGTAGATTTTGTCTAATGACGCAGTCTGATTCCAGACCCGAAGCTGGCTGCTGGTGCCATCTCTATGTTCGCGGCAGAGCTCAGCTTACGCCGCTGCGGCGTGGGTGCGGGAAAGGGGAGGCTCAGGGCTGAAGGGGGGGTCACCAGGCAGGCAGCCCCACCTGGGTGGAAAAGAGATTGAACACCTCCTCTTTTGTTAAATGGCTGGGACCATCTCCTGCTGTGTGACCACAGGAAGAAGGTGACGGGTGCCCTGAGATGGGGTTTCGTGGGGCGGTGGGACTCGGCTGGGGCACCTCCTGTGCCTGAGCAGAGGGGTGGCTCTGTCGGGGTGTCAGCACTGTACTGAAACACGGATTCTCTCTGCTTGCCAGCAGAAGTCAATTAATGACAGCAGTTTGGATAAAAGCTTGATGATGCCTCCAGCACAGAATCAGTGCTTTCCAGGCAGCAGGTAAGAGAACAGTCGCTGCTTCAGAGCCATGAAGCTGCCAACAGCATCTCAGCTGATAAGAAGGAACAGATACATTGGGATGAAGGAGCACAGATGTCAGGGGCTTGTATGTGCTCCACTCTGTCTTGATACATAAGATTGGCCAAGAAATGTGATGCTCCGTGTCCTATTTCTCCTGTCTCTAAAGTGTAGCAACACTCACCTTCCATGCCAAAGATGATGTAAAGCTTGACCCACAAATGCCCATGAAATGCTTTGATGAAAAATAGTAAGGAAATTTGAAATGTTTGTTATTGGGCAAGATTTGAGCATCCTGAGCTTTCCAGAGAGCTGCTCCAAAATAACATTTTGCTTTTGGAACAGGGAAAGCCTTGTGCGCACTGCCTGTGTGTGCTGAGGAAGGCAGCCCAGCTTCTCCTGGGAAATGTGTCTCCAGCAGCCTCCTTTGGGAAGCACAGCCTGGCACGTCTGCTGCTCCAGGGCTGGGCTTTAATAGCTGGATCTCAAAGCACACAACATCTCCTTTCAACCCCGCCTGGCTTCTGATTCATAAAATCACTGAATGTTTGGGTTGCAAGGGACCTTAAAGATTGCCAAGTTCCAACCCCCTGCCGTGGGCAGGGACACCTCCCACTAGACCCATTTGCTCAAAGCCTCATCCAGCCTGGCCTTGAGTGCCACATTAGATGGGCTAGCTGCTTAGGTCTGCTTTATTAAGTGATAACTAAAGATGTACGATCTTTTTGTGCCTGCTCCCAGAGAAGGGCTGGAGCTGGTTGCTTGGCATGTTGCGTTAACATTACTTTTCTGACTCTGAGTTGCTAAGCACCCCAAGAAACAACTTGAGAGATACCTTGAAGAAAGAGAACTTGGACATATTGATGTTGCACATACATCAGTGACACCCTAGGAGCGCTGCACTGTCCATGAGGTCAATGCATACTACTGTGGCAATCGCCAAGGGCTGGGTGTTGCTGAGCTTCACAGGGCTGTCCCAGAGCAGAGGGATCATAAGGGGCTGAGCATCAGCACCCTACCCAGGCAGGCTGCTCAGTTCTCCAGTGGAGCTGTGCCAAGAGGCACTTTGTGTCGAGCACGGATGTGCTAATGAGTGTGGATTTCTGCTCAATTAGACTGAAAGGGGCTTAAAAGGGCTTCTCAAAGAAATATCTCCTGCATGGGTGGTCACTGTTTCAGAGTGACTAGAGCCTTTTAAGCAAAAAAGGCACATATATATATATGTATGTATGTATATGTATATATAGTGAGTGGCAGGAGCCAGAGAGGTTGTG